>NC_057795.1:304096316-304097373 GCF_018294505.1 Triticum aestivum | reverse complement strand
CCCCCCTCCTTCCATATTTCTTCCGAGAGAAAGGAAAGGGGGAGAGAAAGGAAAGGGGGAGAGAAAGGAAGGGGGAGGCCGAATCCCCCCTTTCCTTTCCCCCCCTAGGCCGGCTGCCGTAGGAGGGGTGCGCCAGCCCCTTGTGGGTTGGTGTGCTCCGCTATTTTGGCCCATATGGCCCATATACTTCCTGGGGGTGCCCGGAACCCCTTCCGGTGATCTAATAAGTACCCGATGCACTCTGAAACTCTTTCGGTGTCCAAATATCATCGTCCTATATATCTGTGACGCCCCGATAATTAGACTATAGTAAAACTCTCCTGATGATGCCATGTCATCTATGTTATTGTTGCTAATTAAGTGGTAGTTCAAAAACATTGCAAATTCAAAAATGAATTAGCGACAAACACCCAAAGTTTTCAAAAGTCAAAACAAAAATGTTCGGGGGGTGCCAAATATTGCGTAGGTAATTATGGTGAAGTGAACACATTTTTAGAAAATGCCTAAATACTTTAAAATGAAATAAAACAGAAAAGAAAAATAAAGAAAAGAAAGAAAGAAAGAAAGAAAGGAAAAGAACCCTCCCCGGGCCAGCCGGCCCATTCAGCCACCGGCCCAACTGGGCAAAGGCCCAGCCGGCCACTCCCTCTCCTTATCCCCTCACCCCGCAAACCCTAACCCACTCTCCGCACCCACATCCCACTCTTCCCACGACGCCCCCCCTCCTCTCTCCCGATCTGGATCGGGATCCAGAGGAGGCCGACGCCGCCCGACGCCGCCCCGTCCACCCCTCCTCCCCGGCCGGCCTCTGCTTCCTCCCGGCGCCGCCCCGCCATCGCCGCCTCGACCCCGACTCCGTCGCCCGAAGCGTCCTGGACGCCGCCAGACTTCCCCTTCTACGCACGTCTTCCCCGTCAACCACCCCGAACTCCCCCGCGCCCATTGCCACGATCCTTACTTCCCCCGGGGAGGTCCCGGCCTCCTCTCTCTCCCTCGCCTCGGCGTAGACCCCGCGCCGCGCGTGCTTACTGTGCGTGCCACATCTGCCGCCGCACGC
>NC_057795.1:304087945-304095603 GCF_018294505.1 Triticum aestivum | reverse complement strand
CCCTGGTGGTGGTGCTCGCGGATGTCGCGGCAGCCCGCTCCTCCCTCCGTCCGCCCCTGTCCCGTGCGCCGTCGCCATCCCCGTCCTCCGCCCGGTTGGCGCCGTGCGAGCCCCGCCGTGGTCACCAACCCCCTGCTCCGGCGACCTGCCGGCTCCGCTCGCCCCTGTGGTGCGCCCGAACGAGCGGGTGCTAGGCACCCGTTGCGCCCGCGCCCGTTCGGGCGACAACCGCGCGCCCATGCGCCCGAAACCCGCAAGGCCCCTTGGGGCCACAGGCATGTGGGGCCCCGCCCTAGAACGTTTACAAAAAAATAATATAAAATAAAATTAATAATAATTGAATTATTTAATTAATTATTTACTTAATTAATTAACTTAATTAATCTTGTTTAGATTAACCTAATCATTTAGTTAGACTAACTAAACTTGATTAGTTAGTCTTAGCCTATGGCATGCAGGACCCACATGTCAGGTTGACCAGTCAACTCTGTTTACTGCTGACGTCAGCATGACCTCATGCTGATGTCATTAATCTATTTTTCGAATTAATTTAAATAATTAATTAAATTCCAGAAATTCATAAAATCTTTAGAAAATCATAACTTTTAATCCGTAACTCGGATTAAATTATTTTCAACATGAAAGTTGCTCAAAGCAACGAGACGAATCCGGATACGCAGCCCGTTCGTCCGCCACATGTCCCTAACCTATCGAACTCGCAACTTTCCCCCTCCGGTTCATCTGTCCGAAAACGCGAAACACCAGGGATACTTTCCCGGATGTTTCCTCCCTTCATTGGTATCACCTACTACCGCGTTAGGGCACACCGAACACCGCGTATTGTCTTGTTACGCTTTGTGATGCTTTGATTGCTCTGTTATTTATTGTGTTCCCTCTCCGTTACTTCTTTCCGATAGACCTCGAGACTGCCGGCGACCCCCAGTTCGCCTACGGTGTTGGTGACTCGTCCTTCTTGCCAGGGCAACCAGGCAAGCCCCCCCCCCCTTGATCACCAGATATCGCCTATTCTTCTCTATACTGCTTGCATTAGAGTAGTGTAGCATGTTACTGTTCGGTTACTCCTATTCTGTTGCATAGCCTGTCATTGTTGCTACAGTCATTGATACCTTACCCGCAATCCTAAATGGTTAGTATAGGATGCTAGTGTATCATCATTGGCCCTACATTCTTGTTAGTCTGCCTTGCTATACTATTGGGCCGTGATCACTCGGGAGGTGATCACGGGTATATACTATACATACATATACTGTACAGATGGTGACTAAAGTCGGGTCAGCTCGTTGAGTACCCGCAAGTGATTCCGATGTGGGGGCTGGAAGGACAGGTGGCTCCATCCCGGTAGAGGTGGGCCTGGGTTCCCGACGGTCCCCGACTGTTACTTTGTGCCGGAGCGACAAGGCAGGTTGCGACCACCTAGGCGAGAGGTGGGCCTGGCCCTGGTCAGCGTTCGCGGTTGCTTCATAATAACACGCTTAACGAGATCTTGGTATTTGATCTGAGTTTGGCCACTGGCCTATACGCACTAACCAACTATGCGGGAAAGATATGGGCACTCGACGTCGTGGTATCAGCCGAAGCCTTCTAGACGTGAGCGACTGAGCGGCACGTGCCGGATTGGAACGTAAGCCTACTCTTGTATTAAGGGGGCTAGTTCTGCTTTCGGCCGCCCATGCAACGTGCAGGTGTGCAATGGGCGATGGGCCCAGACCCCTGCGCCATAGGAGTTAGACCGGCGTGCTGACCTCTCTGTTAGGCCTAGGTGGGGCTGCGACGTGTTGATCTTCTGAGGCCGGGCATGACCCAGGAAAGTGTGTCCGGCCAAATGGGATCGAGCGTGTTGGGTTATGTGGTGCACCCCTGCAGGGAAGTTAATCTATTCGAATAGCCGTGATCTTCGGTAACAGGACGACTTGGAGTTGTACCTTGACCTTATGACAACTAGAACCGGATACTTAATAAAACACACCCTTCCAAGTGCCAGATACAACCCGGTGATCGCTTTTCCACAGGGCGACGAGGGGAGGATCGCTGGGTAGGATTATGCTATGCGATGCTACTTGGAGGACTTTAGTCTACTCTCTTCTACATGCTGCAAGACGGAGGCTGCCAAAAGCGTAGTCTTCGACAGGATTAGCTATCCCCCTCTTATTCTGGCATTCTACAGTTCAGTCCACCGATATGGCTCTTTACACGTATACCCATGCATATGTAGTGTAGCTCCTTGCTTGCGAGTACTTTGGATGAGTACTCACGGTTGCTTTTCTCCCTCTTTTCCCCCTTCCCCTTCTACCTGGTTGTCGCAACCAGATGTCGGAGCCCAGGAGCCAGACGCCACCATCGACGACGATTCCTACTACACTGGAGGTGCCTTCTTCTACGTGCAGGCTGCTGTCGACGACCAGGAGTAGTTTAGGAGGATCCCAGGCAGGAGGCTTGCGCCTCTTTCGATCTGTATCCCAGTTTGTGCTAGCCTTCTTAAGGCAAACTTGTTTAACTTATGTCTATACTCAGATATTGTTGCTTCCGCTGACTCGTCTATGATCAAGCACTTGTATTCGAGCCCTCGAGGCCCCTGGCTTGTATTATGATGCTTGTATGACTTATTTATGTTTTAGAGTTGTGTTGTGATATCTTCCCGTGAGTCCCTGATCTTGATCGTACACATTTGCGTGCATGATTAGTGTACGATTGAATCGGGGGCGTCACAAGTTGGTATCAGAGCTGACTGCCTGTAGGAATCCCCCTTCCAACTCCTTGGCCGAAGTCGAGTCTAGACTTTACAAAACTTTTACTAACATGGTTGTGCGGCCCATGGGCCCACGTCGCCATTGGGTGGTATTAGGATCTTTTACTCCCCGTCTATACTCTAGGACTCTGATCTCTCTTCTATTCGGGTTTACTGAATTTACTAAAATCTAACTTTAGGATCTCGTTACTACTTCCTCCCGGAGAACCCCTCACTTGAGATGATTACTCCGTGAAACAGAAGAATTCGAAGATACTCTCCGATATTCTCTCGAGACCTTGTGCCTGTCGCTTTTTGCAATTCCCTACCACCGAAACATCCCTATGGATAAATACTTACACCTGTCGTTCTTACTTTTATTCCCAGTTTATCTCGTTATTACAAGATACCTCGAAATTCTCACTATTGTTCCGAGAATCCTTTTGTGCCTACTGCCTTGCAGTTCCTTGTCGCCTGAATACCCCTACGGATAATTTCTCGCACTTATCGAGTATCCACTCATCCCCAGTTGATGCATGTATGTCACGAATCCTCGAAATATCATTCAATCTTCCGATAATCTTGAGCATCCTATTGCTCTTGAAATTCTTGATTGCTTGCATTATGGTTAATCCCATAAGTCTAGTAATCTTGTTGACATCCATTGTCATTGACATTTTGAGTCCATTGATTCGATTTGTTGCGAATGCTCGCAATCCTCAAACAGATCCTAGAATTCATCCTTCTGGCTCAGACGTCGTTTTAATCATGAGCTGGTTCTCGCTAATTAAATTGTCGTCGATTGTGCCCCTAAGTATTGAACTTATCCATCCTTGATCAGAGCGTCTGCTTCTGATCCTTCGCATTGTAAATCATAATTCCTTAGCAATTGCGCTCTAAGTTATTCAGTTGTTTCTATAATCCAATGTCTTTGCCTTGCTTCTTCCTCTGGTTGTGTGCCGATACTCACCCCAGATCCTTGTTGGATTTTATCCGACAATGTCCTTCATATTCAATAACCTTGAGCCTTTCGTAGGATATATACCGCCTTTGGTAAATTGTATCCTCTGCTTTGTCAACCATACTCTGCTATCGAGCTTGTGTTATTTACTCCTGAAGTTTGTGGTATATGTTCCTAAGAGGCCCCGATGGGTTGGACATATGCCTTCTCTAAACTGTGTGACCCCGGAAACTACTACAGGTCATACTCCACTAGTGTTATGTCAGATAAAATTTCAACACACAAATTCGTTGAAGGCGAGAAGTGAATGAAAGGTTATGCATTAAAGAAGTGGGAGTCGACCTTGAACTTTGTGTTCATGCCCATGGACACGATGTAGATCCTATTATAGAAGCTTCTTGTAGTAATAACTATTTCCTTGATATGAAATCAGCTGGTATCTATGTATTCATCATTTGCAGTCGTGGTCCCGACCACATTTTCTCTTTGATTCCATTTGTCGGACAAGTTAAAGTACTTGCCTTTTGCAGATCAATACGCTTGCCCAACCTCTATTTTGATTTTGCTCGAGTATTAACCTCTGGTATCTCGAGGACTATGTTGCTTCCTGCGAGTCTTCATCTAGTATTGCTTCTCACCGATCTCGGATTCCCCCCAGGTTCTGAGTTATTAGTCACTCGAGAACACCGATAAGTGAATCGATTCCGCACTCCGATTCAATAACTCTAAGTAATTCTTGTTGCTTACGAGTTTAATAATCCTTCAAGTCATTCCTAGCCTTATCGGCTATATCATTATTGTGCAAACTTCTAACTGTGCTACCTGGTCCTTCTTCTCGGAGCACAAAATTTTCGACGATGAGCTAAGCTTACGTCGATCTTCCTTGTCCTATCAGTTCGCCTTGAACAACAATCTTGATTTCAAGTTTGTGTCCTACCCATGGTTCCAATAACCTTCCGCTACCTCATTCCTTTGACTTGATGCCGTCGCTGATTGATTACATCTTATTGAAATCTCTCGACAAATTTATCATGGTCATCGTCAACATTTTGACTCCTTCCAGGATACCAATCGAATTCATAATGATGAGTACCACCCTCGTCCCTTGGTAATTTGAGTTACCATCGACAACATCCTTGCCTTCCTTCCGTTACAAACTTATTCCTGTTATGGATGCAACTTGCAATCCAGCTTGTCTTATGTTCTACCTTGAAGTATTACTGTCTCTAATGTCGAGGATGTTGTGAGAATTTCACCACCTCTTAAGAAATTCTTGTTGCAGTGATGCTTCTCACCATCACCATTCTTTCTTGGTCCCCGTGTTGGTTCTAACCAGGATACCAACAGATGAACGGTGCTATTTGGATTCTGCCCTTCTAGCAACCCTATTGCTTTGAAGTTAATGGTCGGCCGTTCATTCTTAGACATTTGATTATTGAATCACCATTCCGATGTTGGTTGTGCAACCTAGCCCATATTTCGGGCGCACCTTTCAACCAATGTTTAATTGTGTATGTTTTCCTCGAGCATACATCATTATACCATTTGATCTAACAAATGTTATCTCCTTGTTCACATAATTGTGGAAATCCGTCTTTTTGGAAATCTCAATGAATTGTCGCTGAGACAATCGGCCACCTCCTCATCCTCTTCTTGATTTAATGATGAACTCTTGTTTTGGAACTCGCTTCCATAGTTCATTTCCCGAGAATCTTCGACGTCATCTCGTCAATTTGTGTCACACCTTTTCTCCTTAAGCATCGTGAGTTTGAGGTATCCTCGCACCAATCAGATCTGAATCTTGGTCAGATATGATGGTTGGAACATTTTTCCAAGAGTTATAACACTGGTCTTTTATGACCCGGTAAGGTGATGGCATGTCCAGCACACCTGGCCGGATGACCTGTTGTTATAGTTTCCTTATTAGCAAGGTTATCCATTCCTTCATGAGGAAATTGTAAGGCTTATTCTACAAGTTGTTCCTAATGGATCCTTCGTGTATCCAGAGTCTGACCTTTGCTTGAAGACCTTGTCAATGCTATCTCGAAGCATGTCTGTGGTACTCCGAATTTCAATAAAAACATTTGAAGCACAATGCTAAATTTTCTTTATCGTTTATCCAACACCGTTGTATGGGTAATGGTATAAAATTTCTCTCCCCATTCCTAAAGGGTTTTCTATGTTATATCCTGTCATGGATATCATGCTCTGCTTGTCCTTGGGAAGGATATACCCCTGAAAAATGTGTCTAAATACATTTTTTTTCATTGTTCTGATTAATTCTGATAGACATTTTCCCCTTTCCATTGGTTTGTTTAAACATTTCTATGATCTATATGATATAAGCAGAAGTAATTACCTGCTTGTGCAAACATCTCGATGTACAACTCTGTCAGTAAGAGCCTGTTACTATTGTTGATGACATTACGGTAACCACCGATGGACGAGAACTTTGCCTATTGGTCCGCCTCGTTCAACGAATAGGGAAATGGTTCTCTTTGTCCCTCGCCCTTGGCATCGACGTTGTTGCCGACATAATCGACAGGCTACCCTCTGACATGCCTTGCTTGCATGATCACGCAAGACGTCTCCGCCCTTCCTACTTTTAACCCACATGGTGGGCCCATAACCCACAGTTCCACAGGGTCAAAACCTGACTCTCATGTACAACCCTGTTTCTAATGGATATTCCCCACGCTTGGCTTTGTATTTAATTCATGGGCCACCTTCCTAGTGCTCTATTCTGGTATCCGACGCAATACTTACTCTCGCTACTCTGAACCCCTTTCTCACTCTGGTTCAGACTTCGAGCAGCTATCTATCCGCTTGGAACCTCTTATTGTACCTTCGTACCTTACTCTCGATGTATTTTATATGTTCAACTCGAGAGATAATCTTATACTCATTCATGGGTTAACCCAGATTGTTTCCCTCAAAAGCATTATGACGTAGCTGAGCTGCCCCTTATACTTTTGTAAGTACGATGGAGTTCCCGAAGAAAGGACGACAACTTTATCATGATGCATTGAAATAAAGAATTGAAGACATCAACGAAAGGGATTAACTCCTTCGAGAAGATCCGTTAGAATACCATAACCAGAACTTCCCCCTTACTCCCCTCTTAAATCTCGGGACGAGATTTCTTGTAGTGGAGGAGAATTGTGACGCCCCGATAATTAGACTATAGTAAAACTCTCCTGATGATGCCATGTCATCTATGTTACTGTTGCTAATTAAGTGGTAGTTCAAAAACATTGCAAATTCAAAAATGAATTAGTGACAAACACCCAAAGTTTTCAAAAGTCAAAACAAAAATGTTCGGGGGGTGCCAAATATTGCGTAGGTAATTATGGTGAAGTGAACACATTTTTAGAAAATGCCTAAATACTTTAAAATGAAATAAAACAAAAAAGAGAAATAAAGAAAAGAAAGAAAGAAAGAACGAAAGGAAAAGAACCCCCCCGGGCCAGCCGGCCCATTCGGCCACCGGCCCAACTGGGCAAAGGCCCAGCCGGCCACTCCTTCTCCTTATCCCCTCACCCCGCAAACCCTAACCCACTCCCCGCACCCATACCCCACTCTCCCCATGACGCCCCCTCCTCTCTCCCGATCTGGATCGGGATCCAGAGGAGGCCGACGCCGCCCAACACCGCCCCGTCCACCCCTCCTCCCCGGCCGGCCTCTGCTTCCTCCCGGCGCCGCCCCGCCATCACCGCCTCGACCCCGACTCCATCGCCCGAAGCGTCCTGGACGCCGCCGGACTTCCCCTTCTACGCACCTCGTCCCCGTCAACCTCCCCGAACTCCCCCGCGCCCATTGCCACGATCGCTACTTCCCCCGGTGAGGTCCCGGCCTCCTCTCTCTCCCTCGCCTCGGCGTAGACCCCGCGCCACGCGCGCTCACCGTGCGTGCCACATCTGCCGCCGCACGCGGGAGGCCCGCGCTGGCTCA
>NC_057795.1:304051720-304087363 GCF_018294505.1 Triticum aestivum | reverse complement strand
GATGCCTCGCCCCCTCCTACGCGCTCGCCCGTGGCCGCGCCCCCTGTTCGCCACCCCCGTGCGCCCCTGGTGGTGCTGCTCGCGGATGCCGCGGCAGCCCACTCCTCCCTCCGTCCGCCCCTGTCCCGTGCACCGTCGCCATCCCCGTCCTCCGCCCGGTTGGCGCCCGGCGAGCCCCGCCGTGGTCACCAACCCCCTTGCTCCGGCGACCTGCCGGCTCCGCCCGCCCCTGTGGTGCGCCCGAACGAGCGGGTGCTGGGCACCTGTTGCGCCCGCGCCCGTTCGGGCGACAACCGCGCGCCCATGCGCCCGAAACCCGCAAGGCCCCTTGGGGCCACAGGCATGTGGGGCCCCGCCCTAGAACGTTTACAAAAAAATAATATAAAATAAAATTAATAATAATTGAATTATTTAATTAATTATTTACTTAATTAATTAACTTAATTAATCTTGTTTATATTAACCTAATCATTTAGTTAGACTAACTAAACTTGATTAGTTAGTCTTAGCCTATGGCATGCAAGACCCACATGTCAGGTTGACCAGTCAACTCTGTTGACTGCTGACGTCAGCATGATCTCATGCTAATGTCATTAATCCATTTTTCGAATTAATTTGAATAATTAATTAAATTCCAGAAATTCATAAAATCTTTAGAAAATCATAACTTTTAATCCGTAACTCGGATTAAATTATTTTCAACATGAAAGTTGCTCAAAACAACAAGATGAATCCGGATATGCAGCCCGTTCATCCGCCACACATCCCTAACCTATCGAACTCGCAACTTTCCCCCTCTGGTTCATCTGTCCGAAAACGCGAAACACCGGGTATACTTTCCCGGATGTTTCCCCCTTCACCGGTATCACCTACTACCGCGTTAGGGCACACCGAACACCGCGTATTGTCTTGTTACGCTTTGTGATGCTTTGATTGCTCTGTTATTTATTGTGTTCCCTCTCCGTTACTTCTTTCCGATAGACCCCGAGACTGCCGGTGACCCCCAATTCGCCTACGGTGTTGGTGACTCGTCCTTCTTGCCAAAGCAACCAGACAAGCCCCCCCTTGATCACCAGATATCGCCTATTCTTCTCTATACTGATTGCATTAGAGTAGTGTAGCATGTTACTGTTCGGTTACTCCTATTCTGTTGCATAGCCTGTCATTGTTGCTACAGTCATTGATACCTTACCCGCAATCCTAAATGCTTAGTATAGGATGCTAGTTTATCATCATTGTCCCTACATTCTTGTCAGTCTACCTTGCTATACTATTGGGCCGTGATCACTCGGGAGGTGATCACGGGTATATACTATACATACATATACTATACAGATGGTGACTAAAGTCGGGTCAGCTCGTTGAGTACCCACAAGTCATTCCGATGTGGGGGCTGGAAGTGTTGGAAATATGCCCTAGAGGCAATAATAAAAGGATTATTATTATATTTCCTTGTTCATGATAATTGTATTTTATTCATGCTATAATTGTATTATCCGGAAATCGTAATACACATGTGAACACATAGACCACCATACGTCCCTAGTAAGCCTCTAGTTGACTAGCTCGTTGATCAACAGATAGTCATGGTTTCCTGACTATGGACATTTGGATGTCGTTGATAATGGGATCACATCATTAGGAGAATGATGTGATGGACAAGACCCAATCCTAAGCATAGCACAAGATCGTGTAGTTCGTTTTGCTAGAGCTTTTCCAATGTCAAGTATCTCTTCCTTAGACCATGAGATCGTGTAACTCCTGGATACCGTAGGAGTGCTTTGGGTGTACCAAACGTCACAATGTAACTGGGTGACTATAAAGGTGCACTACAGGTATCTCTGAAAGTGTCTGTTGGGTTGACACGGATCGAGACTGGGATTTGTCACTCCGTATGACGGAGAGGTATCACTGGGCCCACTCGGTAGTGCATCATCATAATGAGCTCAGAGTGACCAAGTGTCTGGTCACGGGATCATGCATTACGGTACAAGTAAAGTGACTTACCAGTAACGAGACTGAACGAGGTATTGGGATACTGACGATCGAGTCTCGGGCAAGTAACATACCGAATGACAAAGGGAATAGTATACGGGGTTGCTTGAATCCTTGACATCGTGGTTCATCCGATGACATCATCGAGGAGCATGTGGGAGCCAACATGGGTATCCAGATCCCGCTATTGGTTATTGACCGGAGAGCCGTCTCGGTCATGTCTGCATGTCTCCCGAACCCGTAGGGTCTACACACTTAAGGTTCGGTGACGCTAGGGTTATAAGGAAGACTTGTATGTGATTACCGAATGTTGTTCGGAGTCCCGGATGAGATCCCGGAGGTCACGAGGAGTTCCGAAAGGGTCCGGAGGTAAAGATTTATATATGGGAAGTTGTCATGCGGACACCGGAAAGTTTCGGGGGGCATATCGGTATTGTACCGGGGCCACCGGAGGGGTTCCGGGGGTCCACTGGGAGGGGCCACCCCTCTTGGTGGGCCACATGGGCCGCGTGGGGCAGGGAACCAACCCCTGGAGGGCTGGGCGCCCCCCCTTGGGCCCATGTGCCTAGGGTTGGGGGGGGGGGGAACCCTAAAGGGGGCGCACCCCCTTTGCTTGGGGGGCAAGCCCCCTCCCTGACCACCGCCCCCCTCTAGATCTCATCTAGAGGGGGACGGGCCCCCTCCCCCTTCCCCTATAAATAGAGGGGTGAGGGGAGGGCTGAACACCTGATCCAAGGCGCAGCCCCTCCCCTCCCCAACACCTCTCCTCCTCCGTTGAGCGCTTGGCGAAGCCCTGTCGGAGTACTGCCTCTCCACCATCATCACGCTGACGTGCTGCTGCTGGAGCCTTCTTCCTCAACCTCTCCTTCCCCCTTGCTGGATCAAGAAGGAGGAGACGTCGTCCGTACCGTACGTGTGTTGAACGCGGAGGTGCTGTCCGTTCAGCACTTGGTCATCGGTGATTTGAATCACGGCGAGTTTGACTCCATCATCACCGTTCCCTTGAACGCTTCCGCACGCGATCTACAAGTGGTATGTAGATGCAATCTCTCTCCCATGACTCGTTGCTTAGATGAACTCATAGATGGATCTTGGTGAAACCGTAGGAAATTTTTTAATTTTCTGCAACGTTCCCCAACAGTGGCATCATGAGCTAGGTCTATGCGTAGTTCTCTATTGCACGAGTAGAACACAATTTTGTTGTGGGCGTAGATCTTGTTAACCTGCTTGCCGCTACTAGTCTTTTCTTGCTTCAGCGGTATTGTGGGATGAAGCGGCCCGGACCGACCTTACACGTACGCTTACGTGAGACAGGTTCCACCGACTGACATGCACTAGTTGCATAAGGTGGCTAGCGGGTGTCTGTCTCTCCTACTTTAGTTGGAGCGGATTAGATGAAAAGGGTCCTTATGAAGGGTAAATAGAAGTTGATAAAATCACGTTGTGGTTATTCGTAGGTAAGAAAACGTTCTTGCTAGAACCCAATTGCAGCCACGTAAAAAGATGCAACAACAATTAGAGGACGTCTAACTTGTTTTTGCAGCAATTGTCATGTGATGTGATATGGCCAGAAGTTGTGATGAATGATGAATGATATATTGTGATGTATGAGATCATGTTCTTGTAATACGAATCATGACTTGCATGTCGATGAGTATGACAACCGGCAGGAGCCATAGGAGTTGTCTTTATTTTTTGTATGACCTGTGTGTCATTGAAGAATGCCATGTAAATTACTTTACTTTATTGCTAAACGCGTTAGCCATAGAAGTAGAAGTAGTCGATCGGCGTGACAACTTCATGAAGACACAATGATGGAGATCATGGTGTCATGCCGGTGACGAAGATGATCATGGAGCCCCGAAGATGGAGATCGAAGGAGCTATATGATATTGGCCATATCATGTCACTACTATATAATTGCATGTGATGTTTATTATGTTTTATGCATCTTGTTTACTTAGAACAGCGGTAGTAAATAAGATGATCCCTTATAATAATTTCAAGAAAGTTTTCCCCCTAACTGTGCACCGTTGCTAAAGTTCGTCGTTTCGAAGCACCACGTGATGATCGGGTGTGATAGATCCTTACGTTCACATACAACGGGTGTAAGACAGATTTACACATGCAGAACACTTAGGGTTAACTTGACGAGCCTAGCATGTATAGACATGGCCTCGGAACACAGAGACCGAAAGGTCGAACATGAGTCATATGGAAGAGACGATCAACATGGAGATGTTCACCGATGATGATTAGTCCGTCTCACGTGATGATCGGACACGGCCTAGTCGACTCGGATCGTGTAACACTTAGATGACTAGAGGGATGTCTAATCTGAGTGGGAGTTCATTAAATAATTTGATTAGATGAACTTAATTATCATGAAATTAGTCTAAAACTTTTGCAAAATATGTCTTGTAGATCAAATGGCCAACGCTCATGTCAACATGAACTTCAACACGTTCCTAGAGAAAACCATGCTGAAAGATGATGGCAGCAACTATTCGGACTGGGTCCGAAACCTGAGGATCATCCTCATAGCAGCCAAGAAAGATTATGTCCTAGATGCACCGCTAGGTGAAGCACCCATCCCAGAGAACCAAGACGTTATGAACACTTGGCAATCACGTGCTGATGATTACTCCCTCGTTCAGTGCGGCATGCTTTACAACTTAGAACCGGGGCTCCAAAAGCGTTTTGAGAAGCACGGAGCATATGAGATGTTCGAGGAGCTGAAAATGGTTTTCCAAGCTCATGCCCGGGTCGAGAGATATGAAGTCTCCGACAAGTTCTATAGTTGTAAGATGGAGGAAAACAGTTCTGTCAGTGAGCACATACTCAAAATGTCTAGGTTGCACAACCGCCTGTCCCAGTTGGAGATCAACCTCCCGGAAGAGGCGGTCATTGACAGAATCCTTCAGTTGCTCCCACCGAGCTACAAGAGCTTTGTGTTTAACTACAATATGCAGGGGATGGTAAAGACCATTCCTGAAGTATTCTCAATGCTGAAGTCAGCAGAGGTTGAAATCAAGAAAGAACATCAAGTGTTGATGGTCAATAAGACCACTAAGTTCAAGAAGGGCAAGGGTAAGAAGAACTTCAAGAAGGACGACAAAGATGTTGCCGCGCCCGGTAAGCCAGTTGCCGGGAAGAAGTCAAAGAATGGACCCAAGCCTGAGACTAAGTGCTTTTATTGCAAGGGGAAGGGTCACTGGAAGCGGAACTGCCCCAAATACTTAGTGGACAAGAAGGCCGGCAACACCAAAGGTATATTTGATATACATGTAATTAATGTGTACCTTACCAGTACTCGTAGTAACTCCTGGGTATTTGATACCGGTGCCGTTTCTCACATTTGTAACTCACAGCAGGAGCTGTGGAATAAGCGGAGACTGGCGAAGGACGAGGTGACGATGCATGTCGGGAATGGTTCCAAGGTCGATGTGATCGCCGTCGGCACGCTACCTCTACATTTACCTATGGGATTAGTTTTAAACCTCAATAATTGTTATTTAGTGCCAAGTTTGAGCATGAACATTGTATCTGGATCTCGTTTGATACGAGATGGCTACTCATTTAAATCCGAGAATAATGGTTGTTCTATTTATATGAGAGATATGTTTTATGGTCATGCCCCGATGGTCAATGGTTTATTCTTAATGAATCTCGAACGTAATGTTACACATATTCATAGTGTGAATACCAAAAGATGTAAAGTTGATAACGATAGTCCCACATACTTGTGGCACTGCCGCCTTGGTCACATTGGTGTCAAGTGCATGAAGAAGCTCCATGCTGATGGACTTTTAGAGTCTCTAGATTATGAATCATTTGACACATGCGAACCATGCCTCATGGGCAAAATGACCAAGACCCCGTTCTCTGGAACAATGGAGCGAGCAACCAACTTATTGGAAATCATACATACTGATGTGTGTGGTCCAATGAGCATTGAGGCTCGCGGAGGATATCGTTATGTTCTCACTCTCACTGATGACTTGAGTAGATATGGGTATGTCTACTTGATGAAACACAAGTCTGAGACCTTTGAAAAGTTCAAGGAATTTCAGAATGAAGGAGAGAATTAACGTGACCGAAAGATAAAGTTCTTATGATCGGATCGTGGAGGAGAATATTTAAGTCACGAATTTGGTACACACTTAAGAAAAAGTGGAATCGTTTCACAACTCACGCCGCCTGGAACACCTCAGCGTAACGGTGTGTCCGAACGTCGTAATCGCACTCTATTGGATATGGTGCGATTTATGATGTCTCTTACCGATTTACCGCTATCATTTTGGGGATACGCTCTAGAGACAGCTACATTCACTTTAAATAGGGCACCGTCTAAATCCGTTGAGACGACACCGTATGAATTATGGTTTGGGAAGAAACCTAAGCTGTCGTTTCTAAAAGTTTGGGGATGCGATGCTTATGTCAAGAAACTTCAACCTGAAAAGCTCGAACCCAAGTCGGAAAAATGCGTCTTCATAGGATACCCTAAGGAAACCATTGGGTATACCTTCTACTTAAGATCCGAGGGCAAGATCTTTGTTGCCAAGAACGAATCCTTTCTGGAAAAAGAGTTTCTCTCGAAAGGAGTAAGTGGGAGGAAGGTAGAACTCGATGAAGTACCACCTCTTGAACCGGAAAGTAGTGCAGCTCAGGAAAATGTTCCTGTGGTGCCTACACCGACTGGAGAGGAAATTAATGATGATGATCAAGGTACTTCTGATCAAGTTGCTACTGAACTTCGTAGGTCCACAAGGACACGTTCCACACCAGAGTGGTATGGCAACCCTGTCCTGGAAATCATGTTGTTAGACAACGGTGAACCTTCGAACTATGAAGAAGCGATGGCGGGCCCAAATTCCAACAAATGGCTAGAAGCCATGAAATCCGAGATAGAATCCATGTATGAAAACAAAGTATGGACTTTGACTGACTTGCCCGATGATCGGCGAGCGATAGAAAACAAATGGATCTTTAAGAAGAAGACGGATGCGGATGGTAATGTCACCATCTATAAAGCTCGACTTGTCGCTAAGGGTTATCGGCAAGTTCAAGGGATTGACTACGATGAGACTTTCTCTCCCGTAGCGAAGCTTAAGTCCGTCCGAATCATGTTAGCAATTGCCGCATACTATGATTATGAGATATGGCAGATGGACGTCAAAACGGCATTCCTTAACGAGCATCTTAAGGAAGAACTGTATATGATGCAGCCGGAGGGTTTTGTCTATCCTAAGAATGCTAACAAAGTATGCAAGCTCCAGCGATCCATTTATGGGCTGGTGCAAGCATCTCGGAGTTGGAACATTCGCTTTGATGAGATGATCAAAGCGTTTGGGTTTATGCAGACTTACGGAGAAGCCTGCGTTTACAAGAAAGTGAGTGGGAGCTCTGTAGCATTTCTCATATTATATGTAGATGACATACTTTTGATGGGAAATGATATAGAATTCTTGGACAGCATAAAGGCCTACTTGAATAAGTGTTTTTCAATGAAGGACCTTGGAGAAGCTGCATATATATTAGGCATCAAGATCTATAGGGATAGATCGAGACGCCTCATAGGTCTTTCACAAAGCACATACCTTGATAAGATTTTGAAGAAGTTCAAAATGGATCAGTCCAAGAAAGGGTTCTTGCCTGTACTGCAAGGTGTGAGATTGAGCTCGGCTCAATGCCCGACCACGACAAAAGATAAAGAAGAGATGAGCGTCATCCCCTATGCCTCGGCCATAGGATCTATTATGTATGCCATGTTGTGTACCAGACCTGATGTAAACCTTGCCGTAAGTTTGGTAGGAAGGTACCAAAGTAACCCGGCAAGGAACACTGGACAGCGGTCAAGAATATCCTGAAGTACCTGAAAAGGACAAAGGACATGTTTCTCGTTTATGGAGGTGACGAAGAGCTTGTCGTAAAGGGTTACGTCGACGCTAGCTTCGACACAGATCTGGATGACTCTAAGTCACAAACCGGATACGTGTATATGTTGAATGGTGGAGCAGTAAGCAGGTGCAGCTGCAAGCAGAGCGTCGTGGCGGGATCTACATGTGAAGCGGAGTACATGGCAGCCTCGGAGGTAGCGCATGAAGCAATTTGGGTGAAGGAGTTCATCACCGACCTAGGAGTCATACCCAATGCGTCGGGGCCGATCAAACTCTTCTGTGACAACATTGGAGCTATTGCCCTTGCCAAGGAGCCCAGGTTTCACAAGAAGACCAAGCACATCATGCGTCGCTTCAACTCCATCCGTGAAAATGTTCAAGATGGAGACATAGATATTTGCAAAGTACATACGGATCTGAATGTCGCAGATCCGTTGACTAAACCTCTCTCGCGAGCAAAACATGATCAACACCAGAACTCTATGGGTGTTCGATTCATCACAACGTAACTAGATTATTGACTCTAGTGCAAGTGGGAGACTGTTGGAAATATGCCCTAGAGGCAATAATAAAAGGATTATTATTATATTTCCTTGTTCATGATAATTGTCTTTTACTCATGCTATAATTGTATTATCCGGAAATCATAATACACGTGTGAACACATAGGCCACCATACGTCCCTAGTAAGCCTCTAGTTGACTAGCTCGTTGATCAACAGATAGTCATGGTTTCCTGACTATGGACATTTGGATGTCGTTGATAACGGGATCACATCATTAGGAGAATGATGTGATGGACAAGACCCAATCCTAAGCATAGCACAAGATCATGTAGTTCGTTTTGCTAGAGCTTTTCCAATGTCAAGTATCTCTTCCTTAGACCATGAGATCGTGTAACTCCCGGATACCGTAGGAGTGCTTTGGGTGTACCAAACGTCACAACATAACTGGGTGACTATAAAGGTGCACTACAGGTATCTCCGAAAGTGTCTGTTGGGTTGACACGGATCGAGACTGGGATTTGTCACTCCGTATGATGGAGTGGTATCACTGGGCCCACTCGGTAGTGCATCATCATAATGAGCTCAGAGTGACCAAGTGTCTGGTCATGGGATCATGCATTACGGTACAAGTAAAGTGACTTGCCGGTAACGAGACTGAACGAGGTATTGGGATACCGACGATCGAGTCTCGGGCAAGTAACATACCGAATGACAAAGGGAATAGTATACGGGGTTGCTTGAATCCTCGACATCGTGGTTCATGCAATGACATCATCAATGAGCATGTGGGAGCCAACATAGGTATCTAGATCCCGCTGTTGGTTATTGACCGGAGAGCCTTCTCGGTCATGTTTGCGTGTCTCCCGAACCCGTAGGGTCTACACACTTAAGGTTCGGTGACGCTAGGGTTATAAGGAAGACTTGTATGTGATTACCGAATGTTGTTCGGAGTCCCAGATGAGATCCCGGATGTCACGAGGAGTTCCGGAAGGGTCCAGAGGTAAAGATTTATATATGGGAAGTTGTCATGCGGACACCGGAAAGTTTCGGGGGCATATCGGTATTGTACCGGGGCCACCGGAGGGGTTCCGGGGGTCCACTGGGAGGGGCCACCCCTCTTGGTGGGCCACATGGGCCGCGTGGGGCAGGGAACCAGCCCCTGGAGGGCTGGGAGCTCCCCCCTTGGGCCCATGCGCCTAGGGTTGGGGGGAACCCTAAAGGGCGCGCACCCCCTTTGCTTGGGGGGCAAGCCCCCTCCCTGGCCGCCGCCCCCCCTCTAGATCTCATCTAGAGGGGCCGGCCCCCTCCCCCTTCCCCTATAAATAGAGGGGTGAGGGGAGGGCTGAACACCTGATCCAAGGTGCAGCCCCTCCCCTCCCCTCCCAAACACCTCTCCTCCTCTGTTGAGCGCTTGGCGAAGCCCTATCGGAGTACTGCCTCTCCACCATCATCATGCCGTCGTGCTGCTGCTGGAGCCTTCTTCCTCAACCTCTCCTTCCCCCTTGCTGGATCAAGAAGGAGGAGATGTCGTCCGTACCGTACGTGTGTTGCACACGAAGGTGTTGTCCGTTCAGCACTTGGTCATCGGTGATTTGAATCACGGCGAGAACGACTCCATCATCACCGTTCCCTTGAACGCTTCCGCACGCAATCTACAAGTGGTATGTAGATGCAATCTCTCTCCCATGACTCGTTGCTTAGATGAACTCATAGATGGATCTTGGTGAAACCGTAGGAAAATTTTTAATTTTCTGCAACGTTCCCCAACAGGAAGGACAGGTGGCTCCATCCCGGTAGAGGTGGGCCTGGGTTCCCGACGGCCCCCGACTGTTACTTTGTGGCGGAGCGACAGGGTAGGTTGCGACCACCTAGGCGAGAGGTGGGCCTGGCCCTGGTCGGCGTTCGCGGTTGCTTCATAATAACACGCTTAACGAGATCTTGGTATTTGATCTGAGTCTGGCCACTGGCCTATATGCACTAACCAACTACACGGGAAAGATATGGGCACTCGACGTCGTGGTATCAGCCAAAGCCTTCTAGACGTCAACGACTGAGCGGCGCGCGCCGGATTGGAACGTAAGCTTGCTCTTGTATTAAGGGGGCTAGTTCTGCTTTCGGCCGCCCACGCAACGTGCAGGTGTGCAATGGGCGATGGGCCCAGACCCCTGCGCCATAGGAGTTAGACCGGCGTGCTGACCTCTCTGTTAGGCCTAGGTGGGGCTGCGACGTGTTGATCTTCCGAGGCCGGGCATGACCCAGGAAAGTGTGTCCGACCAAATGGGATCGAGCGTGTTGGGTTATGTGGTGCACCCCTGCAGGGAAGTTAATCTATTCGAATAGCCGTGATCTTCGGTAACAGGACGACTTGGAGTTGTACCTTGACCTTATGACAACTAGAACCGGATACTTAATAAAACACACCCTTCCAAGTGCCAGATACAACGCGGTGATCGCTTTTCCACAGGGCGACGAGGGGAGGATCGCTGGGTCGGATTATGCTATGCGATGCTACTTGGAGGACTTTAGTCTACTCTCTTCTACATGCTGCAAGACGGAGGCTGCCAGAAGCGTAGTCTTCGACAGGATTAGCTATCCCCCTCTTATTCTGGCATTCTGCAGTTCAGTCCACCGATATGACTCTTTACACCCATGCATATGTAGTGTAGCTCCTTGCTTGCGAGTACTTTGGATGAGTACTCACGGTTGCTTTTCTCCCTCTTTTCCCCCTTCCCCTTCTACCTGGTTGCCGCAACTAGATGTCAGAGCCCAGGAGCCAGACGCCACCATCGACGGCGATTCCTACTACACTGGAGGTGCCTTCTTCTACGTGCAGGCTGCTGTCGACGACCAGGAGTAGTTTAGGAGGATCCCAGGCAGGAGGCCTGCGCCTCTTTCGATCTGTATCCTAGTTTGTGCTAGCCTTCTTAAGGCAAACTTGTTTAACTTATGTCTGTACTCAGATATTGTTGCTTCCGCTAACTCGTCTATGATCGAGCACTTGTATTCGAGCCCTCGAGGCCCCTGGCTTGTATTATGATGCTTGTATGACTTATTTATGCTTTAGAGT
The DNA here is from genome assembly GCF_018294505.1 of Triticum aestivum. Lineage (NCBI taxonomy): Eukaryota > Viridiplantae > Streptophyta > Magnoliopsida > Poales > Poaceae > Triticum > Triticum aestivum. The sequence continues at coordinate 304,075,896 of NC_057795.1, read as the reverse complement.
TGTGTTGTGATATCTTCCCGTGAGTCCCTGATCTTGATCATACACATTTGCATGCATGATTAGTGTACGATTGAATCGGGGGCGTCACAATATCAATATTTTATCTTCGGACCATTCCGGAGCTTCTCGTCATGTCCGTGATCTCATCCGGGACTCCGAACAATATTCGGTCACCAAATCATATAACACTATATCATCAACGAACGTTAAGCGTGCGGACCCTACGGTTCGAGAACTATGTAGACATGACCGAGACACCTTTCTGGTCAATAACCAATAGCAGAACCTGGATACCCATATTGGCTCCTACATATTCTATGAAGATCTTTATCGGTCGAACCTTATGATAACATACGTAATTCCCTTTGTCCATCGTTATGTTACTTGCCCGAGATTCGGTCGTCGGTATCTTCATACCTAGTTCAATCTCATTACCGGCAAGTCTCCTTACTCATTTTGTAATACATCATCTTGCAACTAACTCATTAGTAACTTTGCTTGCAAGGCTTCTTATGATGTGTATTACCGAGAGGGCCCAGAGATACCTCTCCGATACTCGGAGTGACAAGTCCTAATCTCGACCTATGCCAACTCAACAAACACCTTCGGATATATCTGTAGAGCATCTTTATGATCACCCATTTACGTTGTGACGTTTGATAGCACACAAGGTATTCCTCTGATATCCGGGAGTTGCATAATCTCATAGTCGAAGGAATATGTATTTTTCATCAGAAAAGCAATAGCAATAAACTGAACGATCAATATGCTAAGCTAACAGATGGGTCTTGTCCATCACATTATTCTCCTAATGATGTGATCCCGTTATCAAATGAGAACACATGTCTATGGTTAGGAAACCTTAACCATCTTTGATCAACGAGTTAGTCTAGTAGAGGCTTACTAGGGACACGGTATTTGTTTATGTATTCACACACGTATTTAAGTTTCCGATCAATACAATTCTAGCATGAATAATGAACCTTTATCATGAATAAGGAAATATAAAATAACAAATTTATTATTGCCTCTAGGGAATATTTCCTTCAGTCTCCCACTTGCACTACAGTCAATAATCTAGATTACATTGTAATGAATCTAAGACCCATGGAGTCTTGGTGTTGACCACGTTTTGCTCGCGAAAGAGGCTTAGTCAACGGGTCTGCTACATTCAGATCCATATGTATTTTGCAAATTTTTATGTCTCCATCCTTGACCTTTTCATGAATGGATTTGAAGCGTCTCTTGATGTGTTTGGTTCTCTTGTGAAACCTGGATTGGTTCTCTTCGCCAAGGCAATTGCTCTAGTGTTTTCACAGAAGATTTTCATTGGACCCGATGAACTGGGTATTACACCCAGATCAGATATGAACTCCTTCATCTAGACTCCTTCATGCGCTGCTTCCGAAGCAGTTATGTACTCCGCTTCACACGTAGATCCCGCCATGACGCTTTGCTTGGAACTACACCAACTGACAACTCCACCATTCAATATATATATGTATCCGGTTTGTGACTTAGAGTCATCTGGATTAGTGTCAAAGCTAGCATCACCATAAGCATTTACGAGGACCTCTTTGTCACCTCCATAAAGTGAAACATATCCTTAGTCCTTTTAGGTACTTCAGGATGTTCTTGACCGCTGTCCAGTGATCCACTCCTGGATTACTTTGGTACCTTCCTGCCAAACTTATGGCAAGGCACACATCAGGTCTGGTACACAACATAGCATACATGATAGAACCTATGGCTGAGGCATGGGGAATGACTTTCATTCTCCCTCTATCTTCTGCAGTGGTCGGGCTTTCAGTTTGACTCAATTTCCCACCTTGTAACACAGGCAAGAACTCTTTCTTTGACTAATCCATTTTGAACTTCTTCAAAACTTTGTCAAGGTATGTGCTTTGTGAAAGTCCTATCAAGCGTCTTGATCTATCCCTATAGATCTTGATGCCTAATATATAAGCAGCTTCACCGAGGTCTTTCATTGAAAAATTCTTATTCAAGTATCCTTTTATGCTATCTAGAAATTCTATATCATTTCCAATCAATAACATGGCATCCACATATAATATCAGAAATGCTACGGAGCTCCCACTCACTTTCTTGTAAATGCAGGCTTCACCGTAAGTCTGTATAAAACCATATGCTTTGATCACTTCATCAAAGCGTATATTCCAACTCCGAGATGCTTGCACCAGTCCATAGATGGATCGCTGGAGCTTGCACACTTTCTCAGCACCTTTAGGATCAACAAAACCTTCTGGTTGCATCATATACAACTCTTCTTTAAGAAAACCATTAAGGAATGCAGTTTTGACGTCCATTTGCCAGATTTCATAATCATAAAATGCGGCAACTGCTAACATGATTCAGACAGACTTAAGCATCGTTACGGGTGAGAAATTTTCATCGTAGTCAACTCCTTGAAATTGTCGAAAACCTTTCGCGACAAGTCGGGCTTTGTAGACAGTAATATTACCATCAGCGTCAGTCTTCTTCTTGAAGATCCATTTATTCTCTATGGCTTGCCAATCATCGGGCAAGTCCACCAAAGTCCATACTTTGTTCTCATACATGGATCATGTCTCAGATTTCATGGCCTCAAGCCATATGTCGGAATCTGGGCTCTCATAGCTTCTTCATAGTTCGTAGGTTCGCCTTGGTCTAATAACATGACTTCCAGGACAGGATTACCGTGCCACTCTGGTGCGGATCGTGCTCTGGTTGACCTATGAGGTTCAGTAGTAACTTGATCTGAAGTTTCATGATCATTATCAATTGCTTTCTCTCTACTTGGTGTAGGCATCACGGGAATGGTTTTCTGTAATGTGCTACTTTCCAATTCGAGAGAAGGTACAATTACCACATCAGGTTCTACTTTCCTCCCACTCCTTTCGAGAGAAACTCCTTCTCTAGAAAGGACACATTCTTAGCAACAAAGATCTTGCCTTCAGATCTATGGTAGAAGGTGTACCCAATTGTTTCCTTAAGGTATCCTATGAAGACGCACTTCTCCGATTTAGGTTCGAGCTTATGAGGCTGAAACCTTTTGACATAAAAGTCACATCCCCAAACTTTAAGAAATGACGGCTTAGGTTTCTTGCCAAACCATAGTTCATACGGTGTCGTCTCAACGGATTTAGACGGTGCCCTATTTAACGTGAATGAGGTTGTCTCTAATGCATAACCCCAAAACGATAGTCGTAAATCGGTAAGAGACATCACAGAACGCACCATATCTAACAAAGTACGGTTATGATGTTCAGACACACCATTTCACTGTGGTGTTCTAGGTGACGTGAGCTGTGAAACAATTTCACATTGTTTTAAATGAAGGCCAAACTCGTAACTCAAATATTCGCCTCCGCGATCAGATCATAGAAACTTTATTTTCTTGTTACGATGATTCTCCACTTCACTCTGAAATTCTTTGAACTTTTCAAATGTTTCAGATTCATCAAGTAGATATACGCATACCTACTCAAATCATTTGTGAAGGTCAGAAAATAACGATGCCCGCTGCATGCTTCAACACTCATTGGACCGCATACATCGCTATGTATTATTTACAATAAGTCATTAGCTCGCTCCATTGTTCCGGAGAACGGAGTTTTAGTCATCTTGCCCATGAGGCATGGTTTGCAAGTATCAAATGATTCATAAGCAAGTGACTCCATCTGCATGGAGTTCCTTCATGCACTTTACACCAATATGACCTAAACGGCAGAGCCACAAATATGTTGCACTATCATTATCAACTTTGCATCTTTTGGCATCAATATTATGAATATGTGTATCACTACAATCGAGATTCAACAAGAACAAACCATTCTTCAGGGGTGCATGACCATAAAAGATATTATTCATAAAAATAGAACAACCATTATTCTCTGACTTAAATGAATAATCGTCTTGCAGTAAACAAGATCCAGATATAATGTTCATGCTCAATGCTGGCACCAAATAACAATTATTGAGGTATAAAACTAATCCCGAGGTAGATGTAGAGGTAGCGTGCCGACGACGATCACATTAACCTTGGAACCATTCTCAACGCGCATCGTCACCTCGTCCTTAGACAATCTTCCTTTATTCTGCAGCTCCTGTTTCAAGTTACAAATATGAGCAATGGAACCAGTATCAAATACCCATGCACTACTACGAGCATTAGTAAAGAACACATCAATTACATGTATATCAGTTATACCTTTGTTCACTTTTCCATCCTTCTTATCTGCCAAATACTTGGGGCAGTTCCGCTTCTAGTGACCATTCCCTTTGTAGTAGAAGCACTCAGTTTTAGGCTTGGGTCCAGCTTTGGGCTTCTTCCTGGGAGTGGCAACTTGCTTGCCATTATTCTTGAAGTTCCCTTTCTTTCCCTTGCCCTTATTCTTGAAACTAGCGGTCTTATTAACCATCAACACTTGATGCTCCTTCTTGATTTCTACCTCCGCGGCCTTAAGCATTGTGAAGAGCTCATGAATCATTTTGTTCATCCCTTGCATATTATAGTTCATCATGAAGCCTTTGTAGCTTGGTGGCTGATACGTCTCCAACGTATCTATAATTTTTGATTGTTCCATGCTATTATATTACCCGTTTTGGATGTTTATGGGCTTTACTTTACACTTCTATATCATTTTTGGGACTAACCTACTAACCGGAGGACCAACTCGTATTGCTGTTTTTTTGCCTATTTCAGTGTTTCGAAGAAAAGGAATATCAAACGGAGGCCAGACGGAATGAAACCTTCGGGAGCGTGATTTTTGGAACAAACGTGAACCTGAGGACTTGGAGTGCAAGTCAAGAAGCAATCGAGGCGGCCACGAGGGTGGAGGGCGCCCCCCCCTACTGGGTGCGCCCCCCTATCTCGTGGGCCCCTCAGGCATCCACCAACCTACTTCTTCCTCCTATATATACCCACGTACCCCGAGAACATCAAAGGCGACCACAAAAAACTATTTCCACCACCGTAACCTTCTGTATTCACGAGATCCCATCTTGGAGCCTTCGCCGGCGCTCCGCCGGAGGGGGAATCGATCACGGAGGGCCTCTACATCATCTCCAAGGCCTCTCCGATGAGTTGTGAGTAGTTTACCATAGACCTTCGGGTCCATAGTTATTAGCTAGATGGCTTCTTCTCTCTTTTTGGATCTCAATACCACGTTCTCCTCGATCTTCTTGGAGATCTATTCGATGTAACTCTTTTTGCGGTGTGTTTGTCGAGATCCGATGCATTGTGGGTTTATGATCAAGTTTATCTATGAGAAATATTTGAATCTCCTCTGAATTCTTTTATGCGTGATTAAGTTATCTTTGCAAGTCTCTTCGAATTATCAGTTTGGTTTGGCCTACTAGATTGATCTTTCTTGCAATGGGAGAAGTGCTTAGCTTTGGGTTCAATCTTGCGGTGTCCTTTTCCAGTGACAGCAGGGGCAGCAAGGCACGTATTGTATTGTTGCCATCGAGGATAAAAAGATGGGGTTTATATCATATTGCATGAGTTTATCCCTCTACATCATGTCATCTTTCTTAATGCGTTACTCCATTTTTTATGAACTTAATACTCTAGATGCATGCTGGATAGCGGTCGATGTGTAGAGTAATAGTAGTAGATGCAGGCAGGAGTCGGTCTACTTGTCACGGACGTGATGCCTATATACATGATCATGCCTAGATAATCTCATAATTATTCGCTTTTCTATCAATTGCTCGACAATAATTTGTTCACCCATCGTAATACTTATGCTATCTTGAGAGAAGCCACTAGTGAAACCTATGGCCCCCGGGTCTATCTTTTATCATATAAGCTTTCAAGCTACTTTTATTTGCATTTCTGCCCCTAACTCGAACCATCTACTCAGATTTGCCCCTAATTTCAAAGCATGCTCAAATTTGCCCCTCTGCCGTTAAGTCACTACTCAGAAATGCCCTTCCGTCTAGTCAAAGGCCTTTGACCGTCAAAGGCCCATGTGTACTGTAGCAGACGGAAAGTGCTACAGTATTGGACGGAAAGTGCTACAGTACTGTACGGAAGGGCATTTCTGAGTAGTGACTTAACGGCGGAGGGGTAAATTTGAGCATGCTTCAAAATTAGGGGCAAATCTAAGTAGTGGGTTCGAGTTAGGGGCACAGATGTAAATGTCCCTATTATAAAATACCAAAAATATACTTATCTTATCATATTATCTCTATTAGATATCACTTTCCCAAGTGGCCTTGAAGGGATTGACAACCCCTTTATTGCGTTGGTTGCGAGTTCTTTGTTTGTTTGTGAGGTGCGTGGGACTTCTGAGGAGCCTCCTACTGGATTGATACCTTAGTTCTCAAAAACTGAGGGAAATACTTACGCTACTATTGCTACATCACCCTTTCCTCTTCAAGGAAAACCAACGCAAGCTCAAGACATAGCAAGAAGGATTTCTGGCGCCGTTGTCGGGGAGGTCTTCGCTCAAGTCAAGACATACCAAGTACCCATCACAAACTCATCTCCCTCGCACTTACATTATTTGCCATTTGCCTCTCGTTTTCCTCTCCCCCACTTCACCCTTGCCGTTTTTTTGCCCCTCTTCCGTTCGATCTTGTGTCTCCATGTGCCTTCTTTTTGCTTGCATCTTCGCTTGCTAAAAGTTTATGGATCCTCATCCACTTGCTAATCTCTTTAAGAGATCCAATTATGATGAACCAATTGCTAGTGATTTTTGTGCACTACATTATCTTTATGAAGCTATGCTTGAAATTTGTGAATCTGAAAATTATGATGAAGAAATTTATGAAGAGATTCATGATAACTCCTTGAATAAAAACATGATTGCAATGATTTTACTACAAATTCTCTTGATGTCAATTGTGCTAATAATATGCAAAACCCTAAGCTTGGGATGCTAGTTTTGCTATGTCTACTACTTGTTGCAATGATCATGATTGGAGTGATTCTTCTTATGATCTTGAAAATTTATTTAAGCCCCATGATGATATGAGATTGATAATAGTGTTTGCAATAATATTGAAAGTGGGTTTGGAAGAGTGTCAACTTTAGATCCCACATATTTGGAGAATGTTCAATATTATGGTATTTTTGATAAAAGTGGGTTTGGAGAGGTCATGACTTTAGTTAATGTTAATCCCACTATTTTGGAAGAGTGTCAACTTCGCATGCATGTGGATCGTGTTGGAAATATTTTATGTGATAGTTATTTTGTTGAATTTGCTTATGATCCTACATGTAATTATTATGAGAGAGGAAAATATGGTCGTAGAAATTTTCATGTTACTAAATTACCTCTCCTCATGTTGAGATTGCTATCATCTCTTTGTTCTTCCTTGCATATGCTAGTTTTTGCTTGCCTTGATAATTTGTTTGCTTACAAGATACCTATGCATAGGAAGTATGTTAGACTTAAGTGTGTTTTTCACATGTTTTATGATGCTCTCTTTGTGCTTTAATTCTTGTCTTTCATGTGAGCATCATTGAAATCTCAATGCCTAGCAAGGGGCGTTAAACGATAGCGCTAGTTGGGAGGCAACCCAATTTTATTTGTGTTTTTTGTTTTGTTTCTGTTTAGTAATAAATTTTGCATCTACCTTCTGTTTAGATGTGTTTTCATGTTGAAAGATCGAGGATGTCGCCTAGAGGGGGGGGGGGTGAATAGGCGCTTTAAAATAATCACGGTTTAGGCTTGAATAAATGCGGAATAAACCTAGCGGTTAATTTGTCAAGCACAAAACCTAAAACAACTAGGCTCACCTATGTGCACCAACAACTTATGCTAAGCAAGATAAGCAACTATGTGACAGCAAGATATATGACAAAGAACAATATGGCTATCACAAAGTAAATTGCATAAGTAAAGGGCTCGGGAAAGAGATAATCGAGGAACACACAGACGATGATGTATCCCGAAGTTCACACCCTTGCGGATGCTAATCTCCATTTGGAGCGGTGTGGAGGCACAATGCTCCCCAAGAAGCCACTAGGGCCACCGTAATCTCCTCACGCACTCGCACAATGCAAGATGCCGTGATTCCACTAAGGGACCCTTGAGGGCGGTCACCGAACCCGTACAAATGGCGACCCTTGGGGGCGGTCACCGAACCCGTACACTTTCGCAACCCTTGGGGGTGGTCACCGGTACCCGTCAAATTGCTCGGGGCAATCTCCACAACCTAATTGGAGACCCCGATGCTTGCCCGGAGCTTTACACCATCATGATTGACCTCCGAACAACACCAACCGTCTAGGGGGCCAAGGCACCCAAGAGGAACAAGCTCTAGGGTGTCCAAACACCCAAGAGTAACAAGCTCAAGGGTACCAAGCACCCAAGAGTAATGAGCTTCTCAACTTGTAACTTCCACGTATCACGTGGAGAACTCAAACCGATGCACCAAACGCAATGGCAAGGGCACACGGAGTGCCCAAGTCCTTCTCTCTCAAATCCCACCGAAGCAACTAATGCTAGTGAGAAAGATGAGAGGAAGAACAAGAAGGAGAACACCAAGAACTCCAAGATCTAGATCCAATGGGTTCCCCTCACATATAGGAGAAAGTGATTGGTGGAAATGTGGATCTAGATCTCTCTCTTTTCCCTCAAAAACTAGCAAGAATCCATGGAGGGATTGAGAGTTAGCAAGCTCGAGGAAGGTCAACAATGGGGGAAGAACACAAGCTCAAAGGATAAGGTTCATTGGGGAAGAAGACCCCCTTTTATAGGTGGGAAAAAAATCCAACCGTTATGCTCACAACCCGCACAGGGCGGTACTACCGCTCCAAGGAGCGGTACTACCGCTAGGGCAGTAGTATCCCTTTGAAACAGGCCAGAAGAACCGTCGGAGCGGTAGTACCGCTTGACCTCACGGTACTACCGCTAGCGGTAGTGGTACTACTGCTAAGAGTAGCGATACTACTGCTTGCGAGCGGTACTAAAAAATTACATCCGGGCCTACCATCGCAGGACTTGGGACGAGTTTTTGGTCCGAAGCAGTACTACCACTGTAGGAGTCGCGGTAGTACCGCTCTGGAGCGGTACTAAAAAATTACATCCGCTCCAATTCGCGGTAGTACCGCTGCAGCCTTTTCAGAACACCAAAACTGCCACAACTTTTGCAAACGGACTCCGAATTCGATGAAACCAAGTTTGTTGGAAAGCTAGAGATAAGGGCTAACACAATCTTGAAAGAAATATTAATAAGAAGCAAATTAGAAAAGGCACATAAGAAAATGTTGAGAACCCTTCCTTGGATAAGACCGGTAAAACCTCCAACACCGAAAACATCATAGAAGACACATGCGAACTCCGTTTTCAATGAACTCAAGCTTGCCATCAAGATGACCATAAGCTCTAAGACTCACAAAGAGAACCAAACAAGAACCAAGAAACATGATGCAAGGATGCAATGGTTTGAGCTCTCTACTAGCGATACTATCAAGCTACCAACTTAAGAGCCCCCCTTGATAGTACGACAAACGATCCTATAACCCGGTCTCCCAACTACCACCATGAGACTGGTAAAATAGAAAACCTATCAAGGGAAAACCTTTGCCTTGCACATGGTCCAGTTGAGCTAGATGATGACGATCTTGACTCCCTCAAGTTTGACCACCTTTCTTGATTGCGTTGGCTCGATGAAGACTAGATGATTGCTCCCCCATAGTCCACGATGGGTGAGCCACTCTTCGGCTCATCTTCACTAGTCGATTGTCACCACAATGGGCGGCAAGCTTCAAGCACTTGATCTCTTCGTGATGCATCACTTGAACTTGCACACCGCATCCTAACCCCACAAATAACTCTCACGAAGACCATGGGTTAGTACACAGAGCGTAATTGACAATGCTTACCATACCATGGGATCACTTGATCCCTCTTGGTACATCTTCTACGCTTTGTGAGTTGATCAACCTTGAATCTCTCCAACTCTCTTCATTTGGATGATGTCTTGAAGGTAAACATGAATGATCACACAATCTTCTTCTTCAAGACATGCTTGCAATAAGCTCAACACTCACATGACCAATCTTTGGATAATTCCTTAATCTTGGTCAACTCATAAACTCCTTGAAACCAACACATGGACTTCAAGAAAAGCCTATGGATAAAACCTTCAAATATAACTCAAGGCAACCATTAGTCCATAGAGATTGTCATCAATTACCAAAACCAAACATGGGGGCACTGCATGTTCTTTCAATCTCCCCCATTTTGGTAATTGATGACAATCACTTTCAAGAGAGTTTATATAAGGAATTATGCATCACCATGCAATGCAACAACCAATGATGCATGAGTAAGAGATGCAAATGCTTAGGAACAAAACCAAAGCAAGAGGAGAGAATTCTCTAAACTTCTCCACAAAACTCTCTGAAATTTCTCCCCCATTGGTATCGATTGCCAAAATGGGAGAAAAGCTTAGAAGGACAATATAAATTGTGTTCCTCCATAATTTATGTATCTCTCAAAAATTGAGTGGAATGCAATACACATATCCAACTGTAAATACTTGGAGGAAGATAAACTATATTGAGGCCCAAAGATTGCAAAAGAATGATATGCCACAAAGACATAACAAAGAGAGAAACAAGCAAACGAGCAATCAAAAGATACCAATTGAAGCAAGCAATCAAATAATATCAATTGAACCAACTAGACCAAAGATCTTATGAGCCACATGAATGAAGGATATTATGATATGAGCAAAGGAGTGTTCTAAATAAGCTAGAGAAGCTCCCCATGATTTGTGCACGCATAAGAATATTTGTATTTGGATGCAAAGTGCACAAAATAGGATCATAGCTCCCCCAAAATCAGTAGAAGCTTACAACAAGTGCAAGTAAGCATGTAGGAAACAAAGCCTAGCACTTGCAACAAACAAATGGTTGAGCAACATATAAAAGAGGCAACTTAAGAGAAGGCTCAACCAAAATGATGTGTCTGAGTCATGGCAAAGCACTTGAGAAGACTAATGTACGGATGAGCATTAAGCATCAACATAGTCTTGGATAGTGGAGATACAAGGTGCATGACATGTACTCCCCACACACACCAAGCAAAAGGGTTCACAAGCACACTAAAAATTCAAAATAAAGAACCAACACTTGTGACAACCCATGGTAAAGATAGAAGATGAAAGCCTCATCAAGACGAGGGATACCAGTTAAGATGGCAAAAGCCTCATAGAGATAAGCATGAGGAAAATAATCTTCACCACAAAAGAGTGCATCAAGATGCAACGAGATAAGACATGCACTCAGGGCAAAAGCTTTCACGGAGCCACCAAAGAAAAAAAACAAAAGAAAGACAAGGTGAACGTGAAAGAAAGGATATCATCTAGATATGCAACTTCTTTCAAGTGTATAAGATTCTAGGTAGACAAAATCATGATGATATATATCTACAAAGAAGGATGTACACCCGGAATAGCTACAACACGAAGGAACAAGATATCCAAAAGGAAGTCATAGATATAGCAATAAGATATTTGCTTCGAAGCATAGCACATGGCTAGATATGGTCTTATTGTATATAGATGAATTCCTACCACACAACTATCAAAGACATCACAACTAGCAACATGAGATAATCGTTGAGATGCTTTGAGAAAGGGAACAAGTATCACAAGATGGAATGACTATCATGCCAAGATGCAACCTACACAAGGTTGAATGCAAGAAAACAAGGCATGAATAGATACTTGTTACCGAGATATTACAGGAAGGATGTAGAAGAAACCAATTGAAGGTAATAGATAGTAGTTCATTGAGCATCCTAGCTTGACTCCAATAAGCACATGATGACACCACCTTCCTTGTGAGTCAACCGAGCATCCAATGCATCTCCAATTGTTCCTAGAACAACAACACAAACAAAATGGTACCCAAACTCATTGGACCAAAGAGTTAGAGAACCAAAAATTCATAGGACGAACTCCACATAGATATGTGCATATAGATATGAAAATGAATCTCATGCACATCTCATCCAATTTGAGACTTGGTGGAGTTTCCCCTATATATTGGGTCAAAGAAAGAAAACATGCCAAAGGAACTACATGAAGTTAAAATGCATGCTCAAGACTTTCAAGAACCGATACCAAAATACAAGGAAAAACCAAGTGAAAAGGATACCAAATGGAGAAATCATCACTTGGAAGATATCATTAAAAGATACATCAAGGAATGAGATATCCATTGGAACACACAAAAAAGGTGTCAAACTCCCAAAAGAGAGAATGGTTCCAAACAAACCAAGCCCTCTACAAAGTTTCATGATGGCACAAAGTACCAAAAAGAAACGACTTGCCTTCCACAAACACACACTTGAAAAGGATCACAAGATGAGTGTTTCATAGAAAATAGGATAGCTCCCCCAAGACTAGTGCATTATAGAGAATTTGCATTTGAATACAAAAAGCACAAGTTGGGATCACCACTTTCACTATATCTATACAAACACTAGAAAAGCTCAAGGAAATAACAAGATCCACAAGTGGTATGGAAAACAATGGGAGTTGACAGGAAAGAGATAAGGCAAATAAAAGCAAAGGCCAATGTAAAGATGATCAATAATTTGTACCACACATAAGTGAGTACCAATTGTCAAAAGACAAGGAGTATTTGGAAATAATTCCCGTTGGTAGATAGCAATGACATCCAACATCATCTTCACACCAAACACATGCAAATTGCAACTTGTAGAGCTAACATGCCACCTAGGAACAAGATAATTTACAATATCAATTCTAGGTGACAATATCTCAAATGTACACATTTTCTAGGCTTGTAATATGCACATAGCATATTACTCCCCCATAGTGTGATACCAATAAAAACTTAACAAGAGGCAATAAAAAGGATCCAACAAGAGATAATTAATGGACTATTTAGAATTTGAATTTCTCATGAGAAGACATACCACATAGCGACTAGATAATCTTGTAATATCAATACTAAGTGGTATTCCCCATGTACCCACCTTTATAGGATTGCAAAGTGCACAAAGCACATCACTCCCCCATAATGGGATATTCCATTAATCTCTCACAAGAGCCAACTAAGATACAAACAAGATGCATAAAGGCTCAACGTACGACATGCATGTACATGATGTGCAAACCAACACACACATACTTGATTACTCAAGATAAGCAATTGGAGGCACAACATATACAAACACATGCAAGGAACAAAACCAAAACATGCAGAGGTGCAAGTAACTTTCAATGTAAACAATTTAAGTACGAGTTACCGCAAGGAAGAACATTGGATATAACATAACTTGAGAGTCCTAATGACTTGGATTGAGAAAATATGAATGATGAAGACCCCTCAAATCTTCATAATGTAGCCAAGTCTCCAATGCCCTCCAAAAACACCTATTTATCAAGTTTGAGCTTGTTGGTCCCCAACCAAGTTGGGTCCTAAGAGATTAGTCACAATAGGCTTGGCTACCCAAATGATTCTTTGCTTGACACCACTTTGAGTACCAACAAACTTGGCAAACACATTGCCAGCCTTATCCTTCCCAAGAGAATATATATTATCAATAATAATTGGGTTGGATAAGTTACCACTAGTGCATGAAGAAGCAACGTGACCTTTCTCACGACATAAGTAGCAACGTCTACTCTTCATTTTCTTCTCACTTGATTTCTTAACAAGAGAGGCATTAACTTGAGTCTTCTTGGGAAGTGGCCTTTCCTCAACTTGAGGTTGGGCATGAGATTGAACTTGTGGCCTCTTCCCTTGTTGCTTGTCACCAATGGCATTCTCTTCAATGGGCAATATCTAACATGATGCCCATCAGTTTTGCACTTGAAGCAAATAATCTTGGCCGAATTCTTGACTTGTTTTGGCCCTTCTTCTTGTTGCTCTTGGACTTCTTCTTATTGGAGTTGAATCCAAGTCCACCTTTGTCATTGGGGGATTTTTGCACACTTAAGATATTTTTGAGTGTGGATTTCAACTTCATGGCTCTTTTCCAAGTCTTTCTTCAAAGAAGTGACTTGGACCTTGAGCTCTTTGATTTCCTCTACATGGTTAGTCTCAACACAAGTACTAGAGGAAGTATAAGCTTCATCGTTAGAGCAACAAGGCAAGGAAAGCAATTCATCACAAGATGTACCAACATTGTGAGTAGATGAATTACAAGGACTAGCACATGGCAATATAGTATTTTGACTAGAAGTGGTGCTAGTATCCACATGAGGCTCACTAGATGTTACCTTAGCAATCATGGCCTCATGAGCTATCTTTAGCACATTATGGGATACTAGAAGATCATCATGAGATCTTGAGAGCTTTTCATGGCTTTCTTCCAATTTCCCATAATTGCTAGATAGCAATTCACGTTGAGCCTATAGCTTAACATTCTCCTTCAAAATGGATGCTTCACAAGTAATAGAGTTAGTAGCACAAGCATCATCATTAACAACAATAGGAGGGGGCAACTTGGCAAGCTCTTTTAAATAAGAAGCTTCAAGTTGAGCATGAGACTCGGTGAGTTTGATGAGCTCACCCTTGATGACCCTTGAGCCATTTTCGAGGTGCTCAAAATCCTCAAGGAGTCTAGCATGAGCAACTTCAAGCTTAGCATTTTTAGTTTTGAAATAATTGGACACCTCAAGATTTCTATCATAAGATTCCCTCACTCTAGATAATTCTAGAGAAAAAGTCTCCTCAAGAGATTCGGAGGTGGTTTGTTCATGTTCAAGAGCTTGAGATAGCTCCGCGATCTCATTTGCGTAATCACGCTCATGAGCTTCCATTTTCTCAATGGTGACCTCATGCTCCTCTAGATGAGTTTCCAACTCCTCAATGTATTTCTTGCCTTCAATGGAAATGGACATTATTTCCATGAAGTTGGAACAAGCAATTTTATTTTTATGAAGAACTTTAAAAATCATTTCCCCCTTAGTTTTTAAGGAGGCAACATTACCATTCTCTTCATCATTATCATCATCATCATTAGCATCAACATCATCATCAAGAGACATATTGGGGTTCAAAGTAGGAGATACCTTTGACGCCCTAGCCATAAGGCAAAAAACTATAGATGATGATGTAGGATCCCTTGGGGCACCATTAAACACCACATCTTGTTCCATGGAGTGTTGGGTTTCCTCTACATTGTTAGCACAACAATTCGAGGAAATAGATGCATTTTTATCATGGCAACAAGACATAGCAAGCATATCATCATGAGATTTAGTCAGGAAATTTCTACATGATATGCAAGGACTATCAACACAAGCATGTGAAACATTTGGAGTGCTCGAAGTGCTAAAGTCCAAAGATGAAGCATTGCAATAAGAAAGTGATGAAGGATTATCAACAATAAGCCCACTATCATCATTGCAATGAACACCACTACTCACCATGTCATTACCTTGTGGAAAACCACATGTAGGTGAAGTAGAAGAAGTTGAGAACCCAACACGATCAGAGGTGGAGGGAGAACGATCATCCTTACAAATCTTGGACACACCATATTTATCTTGAAGCTTTGTCCACAACTCATGAGCATCCCGGAACGACATGAGTTCAAATATAACTACATTGCTCAAAGCACCGAAAAGCACATTAGAAGCTTGAGCATTGAGATAAGAGTTTTTCTCATCCACTAAAGATAAGCTTTGGGGATCCTTTGGAGGAGAAAAACTCATATCTACAATTCGCTCTAAATTTGGGTCCATGACCCTAAAGAGATTAAGCATGCGAATTACCCAAAAATCAAAATTTGTGCCATCAAAACTAAGAGTGTCAGAGAATCCTAATCCCCTAGTCGACATCTTTACACTCTAGGCGGTTAAGCCCAACAAAGAGAGACGAGGCTCTGGTACCAATTGAAAGACCGAGGATGTCACCTAGAGGGGGGGTGGGGGTGAATAGGCGCTTTAAAATAATTACGGTTTAGGCTTGAACAAATGCGGAATAAACCTAGCAGTTAATTTGTCAAGCAAAAAACCTAAAACAACTAGGCTCACCTATGTGCACCAACAACTTATGCTAAGCAAGATAAGCAACTATGTGATAGCAAGATATATGACAAAGAACAATATGGCTATCACAAAGTAAATTGCATAAGTAAAGGGCTCGGGAAAGAGATACCTGAGGCACGTAGAGACGATGATGTATCCCAAAGTTCACACCCTTGCGGATGCTAATCTCCGTTAGGAGAGGTGTGGAGGCACAATGCTCCCCAAGAAGCCACTAGGGCCACCATAATCTCCTCACGCCCTCGCACAATGCAAGATACCGTGATTCCACTAAGGGACCCTTGAGGGCGGTCACCGAACCCGTACAAATGGCGACCCTTGGGGGCGGTCACCGAACCCGTACACTTTCGCAACCCTTGGGGGTGGTCACTGGTACCCGTCAAATTGCTCGGGGCAATCTCCACAACCTAATTGGAGACCCCGATGCTTGCTCGGAGCTTTACACCATAATGATTGACCTCCGAACAACACCAACCGTCTAGGGGGCCTAGGCACCCAAGAGGAACAAGCTCTAGGGTGTCCAAACACCCAAGAGTAACAAGCTCAAGGGTACCAAGCACCCAAGAGTAATGAGCTTCTCAACTTGTAACTTCCACGTATCACGTGGAGAACTCAAATCGATGCACCAAATTCAATGGCAAGGGCACACGGAGTGCCCAAGTTCTTCTCTCTCAAATCCCACCAAAGAAACTAATGCTAGGGAGGAAGATGAGAGGAAGAACAAGAAGGAGAACACCAAGAACGCCAAGATCTAGATCCAATGGGTTCCCCTCACATAGAGGAGAAAGTGATTGGTGGAAATGTGGATCTAGATCTCCTCTCTCTTTTCCCTCAAAAACTAGCAAGAATCCATGGAGGGATTGAGAGTTAGCAAGCTCGAAGAAGGTCAACAATGGGGGAAGAACACGAGCTCAAAGGATAAGGTTCATTGGGGAAGAAGACCCCCTTTTATAGGTGGGGAAAATCCAACCATTATGCTCACAACCCGCACAGGGCGGTACTACCACTCCAAGGAGCGGTACTACCGCTAGGGCAGTAGTACCCCTTTGAAACAGGCCAGAAGAACCGTTGGAGCAGTAGTACCGCTTGACCTCACGGTACTACCGCTAGGGGTAGCGGTACTACTGCTAAGGGTAGCGGTACTACTACTTGCGAGCGGTACTAAAAAATTACATCCGAGCCTACCACCGCAGGACTTGGGACGAGTTTTTGGTCCGGAGCGGTACTACCGCTGTAGGAGCCGCGGTAGTACCACTCTAGAGCAATAGCAAAAAATTAAATCCGCTCCAATTCGCGGTAGTACCGCTGCAGCCTTTTCAGAACACCAAAACTGCCACAACTTTTGCAAACAGACTCCGAATTCGATGAAACCAAGTTTGTTGGAAAGCTAGAGACAAGGTCTAACACAATCTTGAAAGAAATATCAATAAGAAGCAAATTAGAAAAGGCCCATAAGAAAATGATGAGAACCCTTCCTTGGATAAGACCGGTAAAACCTCCAACACTGGAAACATCATAGAAGACGCATGCGAACTCCGTTTTCGATGAACTCAAGCTTGTCATCAAGATGACCATAAGCTCTATGACTCACAAAGAGAACCAAACAAGAACCAAGAAACATGATGCAAGGATGCAATGGTTTGAGCTCTCTACTAACGATATGAGCAAGCTAACAACTTGAGATCCCCCCCTTGATAGTATGGCAAACGATCCTATAACCTGGTCTCCAACTACCACCATGAGACCGGTAAAATAGAAAACCTATCAAGGGAAAACCTTTGCCTTGCACATGGTCCACTTGAGCTAGATGATGACGATCTTGACTCCCTTAAGTTTGACCACCTTCTTGATTGCGTTGGCTCGATGAAGA
Organism: Triticum aestivum; assembly: GCF_018294505.1. Classification (NCBI taxonomy): domain Eukaryota; kingdom Viridiplantae; phylum Streptophyta; class Magnoliopsida; order Poales; family Poaceae; genus Triticum; species Triticum aestivum. The sequence goes on along the minus strand of NC_057795.1, from coordinate 304,058,033 downwards.
CTAGATGATTGCTCCCCCATAGTCCATGATGGGTGAGCCACTCTTCGGATCATCTTCACAAGTCCATTGTCACCACAATGGGCGGCAAGCTTCAAGAACTTGATCTCTTCGTGATGCATCACTTGAACTTGCACACCGCATCCTAACCCCACAAAGAACTCTCACGAAGACCATGAGTTAGTACACAGAGCGTAATTGAAAATGCTTACCATACCATGGGATCACTTGATCCCTCTCGGTACATCTTCTACGCTTTGTGAGTTGATCAACTTGATTCACTCTTGACTTAGTCTTGATCAACCTTGAATCTTTCCAACTCTCTTCATTTGGATGATGTCTTGAAGGTAAACATGAATGATCACACAATCTTCTTCTTCAAGACATGCTTGCAATAAGCTCAACACTCACATGACCAATCTTTGGATAATTCCTTAATAGCACCTTGGTCAACTCATAAACTCCTTGAAACTAACACATGGACTTCAAGAAAAGCCTATGAACAAAACCTTCAAATATAACTCAAGGCAACCATTAGTCCATAGATATTGTCATCAATTACCAAAGCCAAACATGGGGGCATCGCATGTTCTTTCACATGTTTTATTTAGTGTTTGTGCCAAGTAGAACCTATAGGATAATCTATGGCGATAGTTAATTTGATTCTGCTGAAAAACAGAAACTTTGCGCGCATGAAAATAATTTTAGTAATTCACAGAAACATGCTTTTGCGTTGATTCTTTTTGCTGTAGATCAATAGACAAATTTCCCAGGACTTCCTATTTTGGTAGGAATTTTAGAGTTCCATAAGTATTCAAGAGTTACAGATTGCAACAGACTGTTCTGTTTTTGATAGATTCTGTTTTTCGTGTGTTGTTTGCTTATTTTGATGCATCTATGGCTAGTATTAAGTGGTACGAATCATAGAGAACTTGAAATACAGTAGGTTTAACACCAATACAAATAAAGAATGAGTTTATTACAGTACCTTGTGTGGTGGTTTTTCTTTCTTTCACTAACGGAGCTTATGAGATTTCATGTTGAGTTTTGTGTTGTGAAGTTTTCAAGTTTTGGATAAAGATTTGATGGACTATGGAATAAGGAGTGGCAAGAGCCTAAGCTTGGGGATGCCCAAGGCACCCCAAGATATTCAAGAATAGCCAAAAGCCTAAGCTTGGGGACGCCCCTAGAAGGCATCCCCTTTTTCGTCTTTGTTTATCGGTAACTTTACTTGGAGCTATATTTTTATTTGCCACATGATATGTGTTTTGCTTGGAGCGTCTTGTATGATATTAGTATTTGCTTTTTAGTTTTCCACAATCATCCTTGTTGTACACACCTTTTGGGAGAAGCCCACTTGATTGGAATTTATTAGAATACTCTATGTGCTTCACTTATATCTTTTAAGCTAGATAGTTTTTGCTCTAGTGCTTCACTTATATCTTTTAGGGCACGGCAGTGGCTTAATTTTGTAGAAATTGTTAGTCTCTCATGCTTCACTTATATTATTTTGAGAGTCTTTTAGAACAACATGGTATTTGCTATGGTTATAAAATTGGCCCTAGAATGGTGGGCATCCAAGTTGGGTATAATAAAAACTATCATAGGAAGCGAATTGAATGCTATGATCAATTTGATACTTGATAATTGTTTTGAGATATGGAGGTAGTGATATTAGAGTCATGCTAGTTGGGTGACTATGAATTTAAAGAATGCTTGTGTTGAAGTTAGCAAGTCCCGTAGCATGCACGCATGGTTAAACTTGTGTAACAAATTTGAAACATGAGGTGTTCTTAGATTGTGCATCCTTATGAGTGGCGGTCGGGGACGAGCGATGGTCTTTTCCTACCAATCTATCCCCCTAGGAGCATGCGTGTAGTGCTTGGTTTTTGATGACTTGTAGATTTTTGCAATAAGTATATGTGTCGGAGTAATTGGCGAAGGGTACCCCGAAGACGGCAAGATGATATTTCAAGACATTGGGGCTAGCAAAGCCCCTCGGTCCGACTGCCTGACCGCTCTTGCCGGCTCCCCGTCCGATTGCTTTGACCAGCCGGCTGCCGACTGCGCCAACCAGCCGGCTGCCGACTGTAGCCCGACCCGACACCGACAAGACACCGACGAGACGGCCGTACCCGAGCACTGATCACGTATCATCTCAACCATCATGTACAGTGTCACTTGTCCCCTGGGCACTATTTATGAAGTGACCCAGAGAACAAGCATGACACCCCACCATGCCTTGCCCATGCCACCACCTAGCTTACTCTCTAAGCTAGCCATGCCTATATATATGGGCACACATCAATCCATCCAGAGGGGATGGACTCTCACGCACACACACAAGAAAATAGTTAGCAAGCTAGCTAGCTATCCATCCATCCATCCACATGAGCACACACCACGTCAAACTTGCATGGCCTTCTGGCCACTAGCTCACTCGGCCACTCGGCCACGGGCATGCACGCCCGAGCATTCATACACATATATACGAGGCCAAATACTTACGACACTAACCTCAGATACAGCTTCAAGAGCACTATGTACTGGATATATCAGATACACTCAGACATGCAGCAGTAGGAGTATTATCTCTCCGGAGAGCTCCGAAGCTGGGTAAACCACATGCTACTCGCATACCCGCTCCCGGGCCTATCAGCAGCAGTCTTACTCTCACACTAAGCCCTTGTGGCATCTGTCGACTCGCAAGCCCTCCGTGAGAATACCACGACAGTTGGCGCCCACCGTGGTGTGGTACTATGCTACCACGCTCCTGCTAGTTTCGCAGTCCGGACGGGACCATTTTCGCCTTCACCGCCGCGGCGTCGCACCGTCTCTCCAGTAGCGATCGGGGGCTCGACACCGACACGTCCCCGGAGTGGCCGCGAGGGGCGGCGCGTCCTCGCCATCGGCCTCACCATCTTCATCGTCACCGCGGCATCACCGTCATCTCTCCGGTAGCGCTCGGGGGCCCAACATCGACACACCCCCGGAGCGGCCGCGAGGGCTGGCGCGTCCTTGCCGTCGGTTGCGCCTTCTTCACCGCCACCTTTGTGACGCCGGCCGTCAGTCTGTGCGTGCGCCGCGCGCAGGCTTTGCTTCGGTCGGTCACATCCATCCATGCGCCGCTCGCGTCTGTTTCCCTCCGCGTTGCGCCTTGCTCCGGCCAAAACACGCATTCGTTCCTCCACATACACTCTATACAAGCTAGCCAGACGCAAGTCAATGGTCAAACCATCCATACACTACACAAGCAATAGCATGACTTGTTGTTATCACCTACACTGCATCTTGCCTCGTGCATCTCCGGTCACGCTAGCGCTGCTGCAGCTTGCTGCCTCCCAGTCAAGATCCCGCACGGCCGCGCCCGCGCCGCTGCGGATTGCTGCGTCCCCGTCCGGGCTCTTCCCCAGCGCCCCACACTCCGGCTGGCCCCTGCGCAACCGCACTGCATTCACGCTGCCCTGTGCCGGCCTCCACACGGCCTTCTCCGCCCGTGGTCGGGTGCCCGTCACGCCCGCTGCGCTCCTTGCTGCTTGTCGGCCTCTCGGCCGTCGGGTTCGCCCCGCTTGTGGCCAGCTGCTCTCGGCCTCCCGAGCGCATGCTCCGCCTCCGTGCCCGTCCGCCTACTTTGCCTGCCCGCCCGCCGGCTTGTGTTCGCGTCGTTGCCGCCATCTTCGCGCCCGGCCGCTGCGCCCCTGCACGCTCCTCTCCCGCACCGGCTGTGGCCCCGTCCCAGCCTGGCTCTCACAGCTCTGGCCGGCTCGGCGCGTTGCCAGGCCTGCCCTGTGGTCGACTCCGCCTACATCCCGCATCGGGCCGACTCCTCTCCTCCGCTTGGCGGAAGCGCCTCCGCCTCCAACCGCCCGCACGCCCGCGCCCCGAGCTCGGCCTCCCGTCGCCGGCAACGCTTGGCCCCGCTTTCAGCCTCCCCGCGCCGACTCCACCCCGTCGGATGCCCTATGCAGGGTCCTCTGCGCCGGCTCTGGCTCCCCGGTGCCCGGCTGGGTCCGAACTCACGCCTCCGTCCGCTCCGCACACAGCGCCGACGCCGCCTCTGCTCCGGCCAGCTCCTGTGCTCGCCGGCTTCCCGCAACCCGGCTGGCCGTCTCCCGTGTGCAGGCTTCCCCGGTATCCCAGACTCCTGCGCCCGTGTCGCCCTTGGCCGACTGCTGCTCCGCGCCTGCATCGCGCTCAGCCACGCACCCGGACGGCTCTGGCTCCGCCCACTAACCAGCTCAGCGCGGCCGGGCTGCCGCCTCGCCCACCCGACCTCCCGCAAGATGGCTGGTCGGCTCGCTCGCCGGGTCCGATCTCCTCCCGCGCCGCTCGTGGTTCCGGCCTCCCCCGAGCACCTTCCCCGTCGAGCTCCGCCTTCCCGGCCCCGTCCGGCTCGCCGCTACTGCCAAGTTCAGCTCCGCCCGTCCTCGCGACCGTGTGGCCGCGGCCCCCACGACCAGCTCCGCCTTCACACTCGCTGGCCCCTCCCCGCGTCGGGCCTCCTCCTGGTTGCCGCGCCGGCCGCCTACTCCGCCTTCGTGCTGGGCCGGCTCGCGCCCTTGCCGGCTGCTCCAGCATCGGCTCCAGCGCGCCCGCCCCGCCTGTGGCCGCCCGCTCCAACTGCTCGCTCCGTCCGGCTGGTCCAGATGGAGACAAAGAAACAGAGAAAAATCAAGATGCTAGCTGAAAAAAAAGAGAAAGGAGGATCCGACTTTGCAGACTGCAGTCCAGCCAACTGCTCCGGTCAACAGCCTTCGTTGCCACTAGGCCGGCTGGTTTGTCTGCCCGCTTCACAGCCTGGTTGACCGATGAGTCGGTTCGTCTGGGCACAGCCGGCTGACGAGAAAAAGAGAAGAAGACAAAGTAGTTGTCGGGAGATCCGGCCCGACTGCTCAGCAGTCGGCCCGAATCTCGGGGGCTACACCTAGCGGGTGCGCTGACGCGCCTCCGTGAAGAAGAAGACAAAGTAGTCGCCGGGAGATCCGGCGCGACTGCTCAGCAGTCGGCCCATATCTCGGGGGCTACACCCAGCGGGTGCGCTGACGCGCCCCCGCGAAGAAGAAGACAAAGTAGTCACCGGGAGATCCGGCGCGACTGCTCAGCAGTCGCCCTGAATCTCGGGGGCTACACCCAGCGGGTGCGCTGACGCGCCCCCGCGAAGAAGAAGACAAAGTAGTTGCCGGGAGATCCGGCCCGACTGCTCAGCTGCTGGCCCGAATCTCGGGGGCTACACCCAGCGGGTGCGCTGACGCGCCCCCGCAAAGAAGAAGACAAAGTAGTTGCCGGAAGATCCGGCCCGACTGCTCAGAAGTCGGCCCAAATCTCGAGGGCTACACCTAGTGGGTGCGCTGGCGCGCCCCCACAGAAGATTGCAAGAAGCAAAAAACAAGAAGAGTTTTGTCCGGCTGCCAGCAGCCGTCAGAAGAGAAAAAGGAAGAAAAAGGGCGTTGCAAGACGCCTCGCCGCCTGGCCGGTCGAGCTTGACCGGTTGGGACCCCCCTTCAAGCACCCGGGGGCTCGAAGGCTACACCCAGCGGGCGCGCCGGCGCACTCCGCGAGCGCCGAGCAGCGCCGACGGTCTTCGACGACCTCTGCCGCGACCACACGAAAATCCGTGTGAGCTCCTCACCCGCATATTTTTTGCACCACGAAAGCACGGATAACCTCGAGCAATGCTCGGGGGCTATCTCTCCGCATTTTATTACAGTTGCATCACTGTTCGCCCCGGTGCCAGCCAGAGTTGGCCCGGGGGCTGGCCGCTTGGCCTGAGACGTTAATTCTCGCTGACGGCTTAGTAGCGTGTGTGGTACCAAAGGCCCACTCTCAGTCACAGACCGCAGACGGCTGTCCGGCTGGCAAGAGTGAACGCTGAAGGCCACCCACGCGAAAAACATCCGGGAAGAAAAAATGCTTCGGACGACCCGACCGTTTCCTTTATGAGTATCTCCTCGGTTAAATCTGCTCCCAGACTCTGAGTACTGTACACTCCGCTTCATGGCCCACTCTCAGCCACAGACCGCAGAGCGGCTGTCCGGCGAGCGAGAGCACAAGCCAAAAAGTGGAGGAAACATGAAAAAGATTAAGGGGCTCGGACGAAACCGAGTCCGCACCCTCCGCATAAAACTTGCAATGCTAAAAGCAAACATTTAGTATATCTGCATGGACTAACATTGTCTTTTTCATGATCATTTCCATGAACACTCGCCAAAAAACCTCCGCCCAACTTTGCCAAGTTGCCCGGAGGCTTGGGGGCTACTGTCGAAGTAATTGGCGACGGGTACCCTGAAGACGGCAATACGATATTTCAAGACATCGG
>NC_057795.1:303867682-304051341 GCF_018294505.1 Triticum aestivum | reverse complement strand
ACATCGGGGCTAGCAAAGCCCCTCAGTCTGACTGCCCAGCCGCTCCTGCCGGCCCCCCGTCCAATTGCTCTGACCAGCTGGCTGCCGACTGCGCCAACCAGCCGGCTGCCGACTGCAGCCCGACCCGACACCGACGAGATGGTCGTACCCGAGCACTGATCACGTGTCATCTCAGCCATCATGTACAATGTCACTTGTCCCCTGGCACTATTTATGAAGTGACCCAGGGGACAAGCATGACACCCCACCATGCCTTGCTCATGCCACCACCCTAGCTTACTCTCTAAGCTAGCCATGCCTATATATATGGGCACACATCCATCCATCCAGAGGGGATGGACTCTCACGCACACACACAAGAAAATAGCTAGCAAGCTAGCTAGCTATTCATCCATCCATCCACATGAGCACACACCACGTCACACTTGCATGGCCTTCTGGCCACTAGCTCACTCGGCCACTCGGCCACGGGCATGCATGCCCGAGCATTCATACACATATATACGAGGCCAGATGCTTACGACACTGACCTCAGATACAGCTCCAGGAGCACTCTATACTGGATATATCAGAGACACTCAGACATGCAGCAGTAGGAGTATTTTCTCTCCGGAGAGCTCCGAAGCTGGGTAAACCACCGTGTGCTACTCGCATACCCGCTCCCGGGCCTATCAGCAGCAGTCTTACCCTCACACTAAGCCCTTGTGGCATCTGTCGACTCGCAAGCCCCCCCGTGAGAATACCACGACAATATGAGTTCTTTTGACTAATGTTGAGTCCATGGATTATACGCACTCTCACCCTTCCATCCTTGCTAGCCTCTTCGGTACCGTGCATTGCCCTTTCTCACCTTGAGAGTTGGTGCAAACTTTGCCGGTGCATCCAAACCCCGTGATATGATACGCTCTATCACACATAAACCTCCTTATATCTTCCTCAAAATAGCCACCATACCTACCTATTATGGCATTTCCATAGCCATTCCGAGATATATTGCCATGCAACCTTCCACCGTTCCGTTTATCATCATGACATACTTTATCATTGTCATATTGCCTTGCATGATCATGTAGTTGACATCGTATTTGTGGCAAAGCCACCATGCATAATTTTTCATACATGTCACTCTTGATTCATTGCCCATCCCAGTACACCGCTGGAGGCATTCATATAGAGTCATATCTTGTTCTAGTTTTGAGTTGTAATTCATGAGTTGTAAATCAATAAAAGTGTGATGATCATCATTATTAGAGCATTGTCCCCAAAGAAAGAAAGAAAAAAGGCCAAAGAAAAAAAAGAAAAAAAAGAAAGGCCAAAGAAAAAAAGAAAGGCCAAAGAAAAAAAAGAAGAAGATAATAAAAATAAAAAGGGGGCAATGTTACTATCTTTTTCCACACTTGTGCTTCAAAGTAGCACCATGTTCTTCATATAGCGAGTCTCATATGTTGTCACTTTCATATACTTGTGGGAATTTTTCATTATAGAACTTGGCTTGTATATTCCTACGATGGGCTTCCTCAAAATGCCCTAGGTCTTCGTGAGCAAGGAAGTTGGATGCACACCCACTAGTTTCTTTTGTTGAGCTTTCATACATATATAGCTCTAGTGCATCCGTTGCATGACAATCCCTACTCCTCATGTTGACATCAATTAATGGGCATCTCCATAGCCCGTTGATTATCCTCGTCAATGTGAGACTTTCTCCTTTTTTGTCTTCTCCACACAATCCCCATCATCATATTCTATTCCACCCATAGTGCTATATGCATGGCTCACGCTCATGTATTGCGTGAAAGTTGGAAAAGTTTGAGATTATTTAAGTATGAAACAATTGCTTGGCTTGTCATCGGGGTGTATAAGATGGGAGCATTTTTGTGTGATGAAAATGAAGCATAGCCTAACTTTATGATTTTGTAGGGATGAAATTTCTTTAGCCATTTATTTTGAAAAGACATGATTGCTTTGATTAGTATGCTTGAAGTATTACTATTTCTTATGTCAATATGAACTTTTGTTTTGAATCATTTGGATCTGAACATTCATGCCACAAAAAATAAAATTACATTGAGAATTATGCTAGGTAGCATTCCACATCAAAAATTCTATTTTTATCATTTACCTACTCGAGGACGAGCAGGAATTAAGCATGGGGATGCTTGATACATCTCCAACGTATCTATATTTTTTGATTGTTCCATGCTATTATATTACCTGTTTTGGATGTTTGTGGGCTTTACTTTACACTTTTATATCATTTTTGGGACTAACCTACTAACCGGAGGCCCAACCCATATTGCTATTTTTTTGCCTATTTCAGTGTTTCGAAGAAAAGGAATATCAAACGGAGTCCAAATGGAATGAAACCTTCGGGAGCATGATTTTTGGAACAAACATGATCCAGAGGACTTGGAGTGCAAGTCAAGAAGCAATCGAGGCGGCCACGAGGGTGGAGGGCGCCCCCCTACTCGGCGTGCCCCCTATCTCGTGGGCCCCTCGGGCGTCCATCGACCTACTTCTTCCTCCTATATATACCCACGTACCCCGAGAACATCAAAGGCGACCACGAAAAACTATTTCCACCACCGTAACCTTCTGTATCCGCGAGATCCCATCTTGGAGCCTTCGCCGGTGCTTCGCCGGAGGGGGAATTGATCACGGAGGGCCTCTACATCATCTCCAAGGGCTCTCTGATGAGTTGTGAGTAGTTTACCACAGACCTTCGGGTCCATAGTTATTAGCTAGATGGATTCTTCTCTCTTTTTGGATCTCAATACCACGTTCTCCTCGATCTTCTTGGATATCTATTTGATGTAACTCTTTTTGTGGTGTGTTTGTCGAGATCCAATGAATTGTGGGTTTATGATCAAGTTTATCTATGAGAAATATTTGAATCTCCTCTGAATTCTTTTATGTGTGATTAAGTTACTTTGCAAGTCTCTTCGAATTATCAGTTTGGTTTGGCCTACTAGATTGATCTTTCTTGCAATGGGAAAAGTGCTTAGCTTTGGGTTCAATCTTGTGGTGTCCTTTCCCAGTGACAGCAGGGGCAGCAAGGTACGTATTGTATTGTTGCCATCGAGGATAAAAAGATGGGGTTTATATCATATTGCATGAGTTTATCCCTCTACATCATGTCATCTTTCTTAATGCGTTACTCCGTTTTTTATGAACTTAATACTCTAGATGCATGCTGGATAGCGGTCGATGTGTGGAGTAATAGTAGTAGATGCCAGCAGGAGTCGGTCTACTTGTCACGGACGTGATGCCTATATACATGATCATGCCTAGATAATCTCATAATTATTCACTTTCCTATTAATTGCTCGACAGTAATTTGTTCACCCACCGTAATACTTATGCTATCTTGAGAGAAGGCACTAGTGAAACCTAGGGCCCTCGGGTCTATCTTTTATCATATAAGCTTTCAATCTACTTTTATTTGCATCTTTACTTTTCCAATCTATATTATAAAATACCAAAAATATATTTATCTTATCATATCATCTCTATCAGATCTGACTTTCGCAAGTGGCCTTGAAGGGATTGACAACCCCTTTATTGCGTTGGTTGCGAGTTCTTTGTTTGTTTGTGTAGTGCGTGGGACTTCTGAGGAGCCTCCTACTGGATTGATACCTTGGTTCTCAAAAATTGAGGGAAATACTTACGCTACTATTGCTGCATCACCCTTTCCTCTTCAAGGAAAACCAACGCAAGCTCAAGACGTAGCAGTGGAAGTGATTGAAGAACTCTGTTAATAATACTATCAACTGGAAGATCAACTCCCAGCTGAGTCAAGTGATTATGATACCCAGACATTTTGAGTATGCGTTCACTGACAGAACTGTTCTTCTCCATCTTGCAGCTATAGAACTTGTTGGAGACTTCATATCTCTCAACCCGGGCATTTTCTTGAAATATTAACTTCAACTCTTGGAACATCTCATATGCTCCATGGCGTTCAAAACGTCTTTGAAGTCCCAGTTCTAAGCCGTAAAGCATGGCACAGAACTATCGAGTAGTCATCAGATCAAGCTTTCCAGACGTTCATAACTGTTGGGAAATGTAGCATGCAATTTCAAAAAAAATCCTACGCTCACGCAAGATCTATCTAGGAGATGCATAGGAATGAGAGGAGGAGAGTGTGTCCATGTACCCTCGTAGATCGAAAACGGAAGCATTAGCTTAACGCGGTTGATGTAGTCAAACGTCTTCTCAATTCAACCGATCAAGCACCGAACGTACGACACCTCCATTTTCTGCACATGTTCAGCTCGATGATGTCCCTCAATCTCTTGATCCAGTAGAGGGTCGAAGGAGTAGATGAGTTCCGTCAACACGAAAACGTGGTGACGGTGATGATGATGTGATCCATGCAGGGCTTCGCCTCAGCACTACGACAATATGACCGGAGGAGTAAACGGTGGAGAGGGGCACCACACACGGCTAAGAAACAATTGATGTGCCTAGAGGTGCCCCCTGTTCCCATATATAAAGGAGGGAGAGGGGAGGAGGCCGTCCTAGGGCGCGCCCCCAAGTGGGGAGGAGTCCTACTAGGACTCCAAGTCCAATTCAGACCCCCTTTCCTTTTACCGGAGAGGGAAAGGGGAAATGAGAGGGAGAAGGGGAAGGAAAGGGGGCACTGTCGGTGTCAAAACCGGCGGATCTCGGGTAGGGGGTCCCGATCTGTGCATTTAAGGCTAATGGTAACAGGAGGCAAGGGACACGATGTTTTACCCAGGTTCGGGCCCTCTCGATGGAGGTAAAACCCTACTTCCTGCTTGATTGATCTTGATGATATGAGTATTACAAGAGTTGATCTACCACGAGATCGTAGAGGCTAAACCCTAGAAGCTAGCCTATGATGATTATGATTATTTTTCTACGGACTAAACCCTCTGGTTTATATAGACACCGGAGGGGGCTAGGGTTTACACAGAGTCGGTTATAAAGAAGGAGATCTAATATCCTGATCGCCAAGCTTGTCTTCCACGCAAAGGAGAGTCCCATCCGGACACGGGATGAAGTCTTGAGTCTTGTATCTTCACGGTTCAACAGTCCGGCCAAAGTATATAGTCCGGCTGTCCGGATACCCCCTAATCCAGGACTCCCTCAGTAGCCCCTGAACCAGGCTTTAATGACGATGAGTCTGGCGCGTAGATTGTCTTCGGCATTGTAAGGCGTGTTCCATCTCCGAATACTCCAAAGTACCCATTGTAACAAACAGTGTCCGTCTCCCCATCAATGTTGTACTCCTCGGCTTCTGTGCTTCAATAATGGCCATCTCCATGTGTCGAGCGAATACGAGGAGCCGGAGCATTTTTACATTCGCCACCCCGGCCCAGCAGACCAACCGTCTATTTGAAGCGACGTGGATCCTCGGACCCAAATCTCACCTTCTTCCCTTGAGCAAGCATCAACAGAGCGCATCCGGAAAAAATCATCCCAATATGGCCGGCCGCTGCGGCTCCTCTTCTCGCTCCCTTAGCTCTAGGCCAGGTGATTGGGAAGAATGTTCTGTTCCCCATAGCCGTTTAATAGAGTTGCACACCCAAGGGTTTCTTCCACCGGCGTTCATGGTCCCCGTTCGAGCCGGACTAGCCACCTATAATGGCGGGGAGCAAGCGGAGAGATCTCCTAATCCATCCCAGGGGGAGCGAATATGCCTTATCCCGTATCTACTAAGAGGCGTCGGGTTCCCAATCCACCCATTCCTTCGTGGGCTCCTGGAGTTCTACGACCTCTAGTTGCACAACCTCACCCCTGCCTCCGTGCTGCACATCACAGGATACGTCGCCCTTTGTGAATTATTCCTGGGCTGCGAGGCTCACTCCGGGTTATGGAAGAAGTTGTTCTGCCTCGTCCCTCGCAACCAGGGGAATCCATATGTCAAGTGGGCGGAGCCGAAATATGGCGCGTCGCCGAGACCTGATACCTGTCCGGTACTCCCAAGAAGGCATCTGAAAACTGGCCCTCAGAGTGGTTTTATGTTGATGACGTTCCCCTTCCGGATCCAATCCGGATGGGACTCCCTGAGTTTAATAACGCTCCGCTGAAGACACGCCGAAGTTGGCGCCCTCGGGGCCCCCAAGAGGAAGATACCAGAGAAGTCCACCTCCTGATGAGCAGGATAAAGACACTGGCCAAATTAGGGCTAACTATAGTCGAGGTTATAGAAATATGCATAATGCGGGGGGTGCAGCCACTTCAATATCGGGGAAGCCCATGTGGCACTTCAATGGGGAAGATGATGCCACCCGCTGTGGTCATAAAGGTTCGGACTCCGCCTCTGCTCTGGCGAGCATACTGTCTGATTTGTATAAAGGAGGAGAAGAAGAATTCCTTCCTATTAAACCACAGGACGATTTTTCCATGTACAACCCCCCAAGCTGGGTAAGTCGTCATTCTTTCCCCCACTTTATTCATTCTGCCGCCCTTCATCACGATCATTTACCTCGATATTTCTGAGCAGGAACTGAGGAGGGCCGTGGAAGGATTCAAAAGCCCTTCCCCGCAGCCAGAGGACCCTCGAAGGGCCTTCGATCCAGGACTTGAAGAAGATCCGGATATATCTATGGAGCTTGTCAACAGGACATTTTATCAGGCCAACTGCGATGGCGCCTCAGTGGCTATTATCACCGACTATCCCGGATTGCTACCTGCGTCGTGTGTAAACAAAGACGAAACCTTATCCTCTGAAGAGGACTCCTTTCTTATGCCATGCCTTATGCATAAAATGTCGTATTTTTATAGAGACGACCATCGGAACGCGGCGCCGAGCCCCTGGGGGCTCGTCGGCAAAGGGCGTCCGGGCCAGTCAGGCTTAAGAGGAAGGCGGTTAGGGCAGAAACACCATTGCAAATGTATGCTTAGAACCTGCTCTGCGATTATCGTGTTTGAAATATAACAGTGTCCCTCGTATCCCGGCAAAAAGAGGAGTAGCCGGACTATATCCGGAGATCCTGCCGGTCACGCCTCTACCAGCCGGATTCCAGAATCGGCTTTGAGAGAGGAGGCCAACGCGGGCCGATGCCAAATTGTCCTCCGACAGAGGATGCGGATATGCTCTCCGCCACAAATTCCGAAGTAGTGAGCGCCATGGATCACCGGCGCCGACGGGCCGTACTTTGCAATAGCATCTTTTCCAAAGAGGCATTTGATGCTTTCAATTCGGGAGACGCGTACATCCGAGCTGCTCAAGGCGGGCTCACCCGAGCAACGGACCAGTATGCAAAAGATATACGGGTAAGGAAATTTGATAAGCATGTATAGCAGTAGCCCCTGAGACTGGAAACGGTTGGAACAACTGATTTAAGGATCATTTTCTGCACATGTACTTGTAGAGAAGAATACCCAATTGTCTCAAGAGTTGGACGAGTGCAAGACCCAGCTGGGGGCCGCGGTTGCCAAACTAGAAGAATCCCAAAAGGCCTCTTCTGGTAACATTTGTCTCAATAGAGAAATCTTAAAGGAATATACCAGTTAGTAATTGGCTTGCTTCATAAGTCTAACAGAAAATTCTGCAGACAATCCCGAGACGAATCCGGAGATCGTAAGAGATAGCGAGTCATATCTCCAAAGACAGCTAAAGGCTGGCGAGCGCGTACTTACACAGGTTAGGCAGGAGAAAAACAATCTCCAAGATGCCAACGTCCGGCTGGGCGTCGAATTGTCAGATGTTCGAGCTCAACTGGCGGACTCCGTAAAGGAGAACAAGAGGCTTCGTCGCGACATTTATGGTAAGTGCCTAAACGAACTGCAATATAGTTCAGAGAGGAAGCTTATTAGAAGAGTTTATGTCTGTAGGGATGTTGACGGGCCGTCCTAAAGAGGAGATGCCCGGGTCCGCAGGCGATTTCTCACAACTGCATGAACGAGTTCGACAGGTGATGTAGGGTATTGCCCAGGCCTTGTGGCCACCCGCCTCCTTGCCAGGAGGCATGGGGGAGCTCATGGATATGCTCCAGGGAGCATGGCAGCGCTTTCGGTTGTGGAAGGTATCAGCCTGCCGACATGGTGCAAGGGAAGCCTGGGCCATGGTGAAGACGCGCTACACCAAGCTTGACCCGAACCATATGGCCGAAGTCGGACTGGCGGGGCCGGATGGGCAAGAGATTCCTGTGAGTCTGGTGTATGACCAGGTAGTGTTAGCCGCAAACTATTCCCAACAGGATTGCAAGCTAGATAGCCTGTTGGATGGTATAGAGGAAGAATATAGTCAATCCAAGTGACTATGTAATTCAATGGACATATGTAGCCCCTAGCCGGATTAAAAATCTTTTGTCATGGAGGACCTTTTCGCTTCAGCCCCCGGATCCGACAGTCCAGGGTGTATCCGAATACCCGCTCAGCTATGCAAAACCAGGGTACGCGTGGAAACCAAGCGTAGGGGTCATAAGTGCTTGAACAACCAAGTACCCAACTAGTTATGTTATATTACATGGGTAGTAAGAAACATCTTCCAGAGAGAATAGTTCCATTAGGGGTTCCTTTCCCTGGGTATGCATGCATCGATGTACATGTCCGAACTGCGAACAAAAACGCAGGATACAAAACATCTGGGGATTCACGTTGTAATAAACGAAAGAAACATCTTTTGTTCACAGACCAAATATTCCCTTAAGAACGCTAGCTTTCGGCTTCACCCAATCTGAGGTACACATCCGGCTGAACCAGCAGTAACAATCGCAGAGCTGCTCCCCTTATGCCCTAGCCGAATTAATGGGAACGTAGGGCATAAACACAAGAGCCAGGCAAGCCAGCATGGCCACATCTTAAGTCATATCGATGCATATAATGGTGAATAAAAGGCACATATTGAAAGGATCGAGAAGAGGTGTCTAGAGGGGGGGGGGTGATTAGACACTAAGTACCAAAAGTTGCAGTTTTTAACTTCTTTAAGTTGGAGTGGAGTTTAGGCACAAGTTTAACACTCACAATACATATCAAGCAAGCATGCAAAGAGTATATGAGCAGCAGAAAGTAAAGCATGCAACTTGCAAGAATGTAAAGGGAAGGGTTTCGAGGATTCAAACGCAATTTGGAGACACGGTGATTTTTGAGCCATGGTTCCGATAGGTGGTGCTATCGTACATCCACGTTGATGGAGACTTCAACCCACGAATGGTAACAGTTGCGTGAGTCCATGGAGGGCTCCACCCATGAAGGGTCCATGAAGAAGCAACCTTGTCTATCCCACCATGGCCGTCACCCACGAAGGACTTGCCTCACTAGTGGTAGATCTTCACGAAGTAGGCAATCTCCTTGCCCTTACAAACTCCTTGGTTCAACTCCACAATCTTGTCGGAGGCTCCCAAGTGACACCTAGCCAATCTAGGAGACACCACTCTCCAAGAAGTAACAAATGGTGTGTTGATGATGAACTCCTTGCTCTTGTGCTTCAAATGATAGTCTCCCCAACACTCAACTCTCTCACACAGGATTTGGATTTGGTGGAAAGAAGATTTGAGTGGAAAGCAACTTGGGGAAGGCTAGAGATCAAGATTCATATGGTAGGAATGGAATATCTTGGCCTCAACACATGAGTAGGTGGTTCTCTCTCAGAAACAACAAGTTGGAAGTGTAGGTTCGTTCTGACGGCTCTCTCTACGAATGAAGAGGAGGTGGAGGGGTATATATAGCCTCCACACAAAATCTTACCGTTACACACAACTTGCCAAACTCGATGGGACCAAATTGGTAAACTCGGTCGGACCAATTTAGCAAATCTAATGACCGTCAGGATTTTCGGTGGGACCGACATGCAACTCGGTAGGACCGATATGGTTAGGGTTAGGGCATAACATAATCTTGGTGAGACTGATTACTCAAACTCGGTAGGACCAATTTTGGTAATAAGTTAACCAGAGAGTTGGTCAGGCAAACTCGGTGAGACCGATTACACAAACTAGGTGGGACCAATTTTGGTAACAAGCTAACCAGAGAGTTTGCATTGTAATCTCGGTAGTACCGATTGCTCAAACTCGGTGAGACCGATTTTGGTAATGGACATACACAGAGAGATTACAATCCCATCTCGGTGAGACCGAGATCCCTATCGGTGAAACCGATTTGCCTAGGGTTTGTGGCAGTGGCTAAGACATCTGAACTCGGTGGCGCCGAATAGAAAGAATCGGTGGGGTCGAGTTAGACTTTTGGTTTAGGACATATGTGGATGTGGGAAAGTAGTTGAGGGCTTTGGAGCATATCACTAAGCACTATGGAGCAAGAAACTCATTAAGCAACACCTCATCCCCTCTTGATAGTATTGGCTTTTCCTATAGACCCAATGTGATCTTGGACCACTAAAATAGAAAATGCAGAGTATTGATCTTGGAGCTTGAGCCAATCCTTTGTCCTTAGCATCTTGAAGAGGTTCCACATCCTCTAGTCCATGCCACTTCATTGTTGAACTTGTGTGAAACATACTAGGTAAAAGTGTTAGTCCAACAAGATATATGTTGACATTAATTACCAAAACCACCCAGGGAGCACTTGTGCTTTCAATCTCCCCCTTTTTGGTAATTGATGACAACATACATCAAAGCCTTAGATAAAGATATAGAGAATAGGAAGTAAAGCTTTGGAAAGACATGTAACAAGCATAGGCTCCCCCTACATGTATGCAATCATGTGAATATGGAATATAGAAGCATGTGAATGCATAAACATGACAGAGTAGTGAAAGTGCGTTATATCGACTAGAGGGGGGGGTGAATAGGCGATTTTTATGAATTCTTCACTGAGGAATTTGCCGGTGAGGAAATTCCTTAGCGAAGAACTACTTGCAGCGGAATAAGTACTCAGAAGTAAGCATGACAGAATACACACATGGTCATCATGATGAAATGAAGACAAACACAGAGTACAGAAAGCGTAAACACAGGATAACACAAGATGAAGACAAACAGACTGAAGAAATTGAATTGAGGAAATTGAGAAAGTCTTCAGTCAAAGTCTTCAAACACAGATATGAACAAACACTCAACACAGTAATGAGGAAATGAAAGAGTTGAGGAAATAGAACCAGTAAGGTTGGTGAAGACAATGATTTGGTAGACCAGTTCCAACTGCTGTCTCAGTTGTACATCTGGTTGGAGCGGCTGAGTATTTAAACTCGAGGACACACAGTCCCGGACACCCAGTCACTGAGCACGCAGCTCAGGACACCAAGTCCTCACTGTATTCTCCTTGAACTAAGGTCACACAGACCTCGTCCAATCACTCGTGGTAAGTCTTCGGGCGACTTCCAAACCTTCACAAACTTCGGTCACTCGGGGATCCACAATTCCTCTTGGATGCTCTAGACCATGACGCCTAACTGTCTGGAAGAAGCACAGTCTTCAAAGGTAACAAGCATCGGATCCACGCAGGATCAATCTCTTCAGTGATGCTCAATCACTTTGGGTTTGTGGGTGTTTGGGTTTGGATTTTCCTCACTCGATGATTTTCACTCAAAGTCCTTGGAGGATGGTTGCTCTCAAATGACAAGTGTCAGTTTCTCTCGAAGCAGCCAACCAGCTAGTGGTTGTAGGGGGCGGCTATTTATAGCCTAGGGAGCAGCCCGACATGATAAGACATAAATGCCCTTCAATGATATGACCGTTATGTGGATAAGATATTTTGGGAGAGCTGGCGCGTAGCACAGCAACGGTCGGAAATTTGACTCTCAAATTCCTCAGGGCTATCATGTTCCTCACTGTGTAGGCAATCCGCACTGGCGAATTCCTAACTCCTCAGTCAGAACAAATTCCTCAGCGACCAGAAGAACTTCATCTCTGTCTCTAAAGAAGTTGACTGAACTGTATGAGATTTCCAATGGCTTCACTCGAAGGGATTGGTAGGTGTAGGATTTTGAGTTGAGCATCACATGGAAAATTTTCCTTAGTATTTCCTCGACCCCCTTTAATAGTACAGTGTTTCCTATGACTCAAGAAGGAGAAAAACAAAACTATGAAAACGAAAGTCTTCAAGCTTCATATTCCTCGCATGTATATCAAGTCTTCACGGACACACCAATTTATTCACTTTCAAAGTCTTCATGAAAGTCTTCAGAAATACCAAAATCTTCATTCGAAGATATGCATTTTTAGGGGTCGACTTTCTCTATAAATATCAAACTCCTCATAGACTTATAGACCTGTGTACACTCATAAACACATTAGACCCTTAACCTATAAGTCTTCAATACACCAAAATCACTGAGGGGCACTAGATGCACTTACAATCTCCCCCTTTTTGGTGACTGATGACAATATAGGTTAAGTTTTCAATGGGGATAAACATATGAAGTGTAAGTACTGATATTGAGGAATTTGATTGCAAGATATAGAAGAACTCCCGCTGAAGATGTGCATAGAGAGGAATTTGCTTTTGAAGCAATGTACACTTGAAGAGTTGAATCATGGAGATCTCCCCCTATATCTTGTAATTCATACATGCATTTGACATATAATATGAAGAATTTGAAATGCAAGATGAAATATGGTGCCCGAGGAGATTCAGCATGCGTGAAATAATATTAACGAGGAACAAGCATGCAGAATCAGAGCACAGTGCATCAAAAGTATCAGAGCACCATCAGGTTTAAGATTACAACTCGATCCAATAAAAGTTTCAAAAGAACGAGAGTTGTAACTTAGCAAAAAAATGCCCATATAATAGACCCGCTTGAAGACTAACTCAGATTTCTCCCCCTTTGTCATCGAATGACCAAAATGATCGAAACTGAGGACTAACGCCCCTGAAGAATATCAAGTTGATGGAGGAGCGCCAGCGTTGCCGGGGTCGGTTGTCGTAGTAGGGCCTGCCGCAGTGTCGTCCAAGTCTTCATTTTCATCAGTGTCGCGCGATGAAGAATAGGAGCTGGCCACCAAGGAAGGAACCTTGACCTTCTTGAATTTCTTCGGTGGAGGTGAAGACCAGTCAAATTCTTCGTTGAGACCCATGTTCTTCAGATCTTCGGCGCTGTAGATATGAGATAGAACAACCCAGGTACGGTTGAAGGTTTCATGGAGGTAGTATTGGTTTTTCTTCACAACATTGTGGGTTGAGGTCATGTTGTAAAGAATGGAACCAAACTGACGCTTGACCCATTTATGATTGCGATCAACTTTCTGATGAAGACTGAGGAGTAACTCACGATCAGTCATCACCCTGGGTGATGTGGCTTGGGGAATTTGCTTGGCAGAGGTGTTGGCGGCAGTGTCATGTGTGGCAGAGTCATCATTGGTGGAGTAGGATGCAGCCTTGCAAAATCGACCATCCAATGGACGAATGCCTTCATTTATCACAGCAGTTGCCTTGCCTTTGTCATTAGCTGAGGAAAATGTCCGTTTGAGGACTTCAATTGGAGGCAAGAAACTGCCAGGTTCAGAGTATCAGCCTTGTAGTTGAGTGAAGACCTTGTCCTGATGAATTTTATAATCCATGGCGCATAAGGCTTCAGCTCAAATGGTGACATAGCAATATTTGCCAGAGTCCTCATGAAGAAATCATGGAAGTTGACGGGAACGCCATGAACGATACTGAAAAGCATATTCTTCATGATGCCAACGACTTCTTCATCATTTGAGTCGTGGCCTTTGATAGGACTCACTGTCTTCACCAGAATGCGATAGACAGTCCGTGGCACATACAGTAATTCCTTGACGAGGAATTTGGTTCGAGGAGCTTGCCCTGGCTCCAAAGGCTTCATCAGCACTTGCATGTAATGATTTGTAAGCTCAGGTTCATTGTAGATGCAACATGCACCATCAAGGGGAGGACTGAGTGGGAGGACACGAAGCAATTCAGTTGTTGGTGCCTTGTAGTGAGTATTTTCTGACATCCAGTCCAGCACCCATGAGTTCACATCTTCAGAATTTCCTGTGATGTGTAGCGTCACATAGAATTAAAGAATGAGTTCTTCATTCCAATCACAGATGTCAGTGCAGAAATTCAGTGATCCAGCTTCATGAAGAACACTAAGGACTGGCTCGAAGCATGACAGAGATTCCATGTCCACGTGAGGAATGTGTGCATGATCGAAGACTTTGTCTTTGTTGAATAGTACAGAGGAATAGAAATTTGATTGACTAGCAGTCCAGAAACACCTCTTCCTTATGCGAGCAGAATCATAGGGATTATAGGCAGTGAAGAACACATGCTCGTTGAAGAAATCAGCAGCCTTGAACTTTTGCTTCTTTGAGAATGGATCCTTTGGCTTGGGCATAGGAGTGTTAGTGAGTTGCATCACAACCTCAGGAATCACAATCTCCGATTCTTCAGGCTGAGGAATTTCTGGTTCCTCTTCAGTGGTAGTCTGCATGTTCAACTATCAGCAGCCGCATTTTCTTCAGCACTAGTGGCTGGAATTTGTTCATGCATAGACGAGGTGGGATGAGTTTCTTCAAAGCCCAGTTGAACTGTTGGTGCGGGGGACTGAGGTATCTGCTGTAGTGGGGTGAAGTGTGGAGAATTGGGATGCTGACTCTCCCAAAATTCATCATTCATCACAGGCGTGGTGCATCCAATATCCACGTCTTCATCTTCAATTTCTTCAACGCCAGCCTCTTCAGCTGTGAACTGAGGCATTGGCGAGGAAGCAACAGGTGTTGAAGGGATCGCATCCACTTCAATTTCTTCATCAATCTGTTTTGACGAAGCAGCAGAATGATTTTCTTCATCAGATCCACTAGGGATCACATATTCTTCACCATAAGGAACAAGGTCCTTAGATGGCATGGTGGAAATCGGAACAACATCAATGGGATTCTCAAGTGAGCTGGTCATAGGCTTCATTTTCTTCGGAGCTGAAGAATCTGAAGCAGATGATGCTTTCCTTTTCTTCACTGCAGCCTTTTCTGCAGCCTTGGTCTTCCTCACATCTGATGCAGATGGTAGGGTAGGAGTTGGGGTAGGCGCAGGAGGAGCTGAGGAATCTGTCTGTATTTCCTCAGGCGCAACTGATGCAGTTGCCCTGACTTCTTCATTTTCTTCAAGCGCACCACTAGTGGATGCCCTGGCAGTTTCTTCAGCGACTGGAATGGAGTCATCAGCCCTGGAACTAGCATTTTCTTCAGCAGTCTGAAAATCATCAACGGTGCTGGCATGTTCTTCAGTTTGCTGAGCAGAGGCTTCAGCTTGAGGAATTTCTTGTTGTGATGGTGCTGCAACATTGGTGAACTTCTCAGTCAGTTTAACGAACCTGACTTTGGCTCCTTGCCAATCAGCATAATAAGCATTGAAATCATCGCTGAGGGCTTTGATTTCAGACTGGATCGTGAGGAGTTCATCAGGTGTCATTTTGACAATGTTGTTCTTCAGGAACTTCTCTTTCCTGAACTGAGCCTTCTTGATTTGTCTGGCCTTCTCAAATTTCCATTTCTCTTCAGAGATGAAATGGGTTAGCATGTGACTTTTGCCAGGAGTCAAATGAAAATCAGGCATAGGAGTGTTTGGGTCCTTGTGCCAGAGATCAATGTAGTCGAGGATCGCCTTTGGATCCAAAAGCAGTGGCACTATTGTCCCTTTGGCTCTAGCGGCCCTTTCTTGCCTATCTCTGATGATTTCTGCAAGTTCATCATCATCAGCTTCATCGTCAGATGGCACTTGGAAGGCAACTTGTTTCTTCTTCGGACTAGGTCGAGGACCTCGTCCGGCAGTTGCCTTGGTCTTCAGCAGAGTGGGGCCTGATGAAGAATTTGGTGCAGCTGAGGAACTCGCTGAAACACCAGAGGCAATGGAGATGCCTGCAGTCCTTTGGCATGTGGCCAGATGTACAGGTGTTGAGGACTTTGCCGGAGCAACTGAGGACTTTGGAGGAGCAGGAGCAGCGTGAGGCATTGGCCGTGAGGGCTTTGAAGATTCTGGTCGAGAGGGCATTGCTGAGGAACTTGGCCGTGAGGGCATAGTTGATGAAGCACTCGGCTTGTGAGCAGGCTTCTTTGCCATTGATTTTCTAGGCTTGTCAGAGGCCTTTGTGGCAGCAGCAACAGCAGAGTCTTCATTAAATTTCCTCACTGCTTCTTTGGCTTGTCTTGCCAACTTGGCTTGGCGTTTGGCCCATTCTTCAGGAAAATCCTCACCGCGCTTGAGGCTGGTGGGATCAGCTTTTTGACCAGGTGCCAATGGAGCTCTTGGGCATGGAGGATTTAGAGCGAATTTCTTCATACACTTTGGAGTTACATATATGTACTCCCTCCATTCTCTTGCCCATCTCCTTTCAATCCTCTGTATGCGCACCTTGCGCTGATTTTTGTTCTCTTTTCCAAACTTGGCTTCATCAGGTGTGCAATAGTCAGCATAGATGTCCTCAGGAATTTCAAATGCAGTCATGACCTCAGGCTTCTTTCCTCCTTTCTGTGGTTTCTTACCGTCTTCCATATTCTTCATATGAGGAATTTGAACAATCGAATTCTCTGAAGAAGTATGCAACTTTTCTTCGAGGAACGCTGCAAATGAGTTAAGTTGATGAGAACCTAGTGATTTAGCAGCGGACATGAGTACCTGTGAACAGAGTATAGTTGCGAGGAATTTGAAGAGGTCATATGCGTTCTCAGAAGATTTTCAAAATGAACAAGTTTGAGGAATTTGACCAGATGAGTCTTGAAGAATTTCACTAAGCGTTCTTTGTCTTAGGTTCCAGAGTTGTATAGATTGAGGATCCACACAATTGAGGAATCTTGAAGATAAATGATGCTTAGAGAAACAGATCAAGAATAGATGACTAGTGAGGTGTTTTGTGTGTGAGGATTTGAAGAATAAAACACCTTTGAAGATTTTGTAGAGAAAATTTGAATCATAGAGGGAACTAAAAGTAACTTTTAATTACCCTTGATGACGAACACGACGAACAGAGAAGTGTAGATTTGAAGCTCGTCAGTTCAGATCTTCCACGCCCTAACTTGGCGGAGGAAGACAGCTACGGCGGCGGCGGAGTGAAGATTTCCACAGCCGGCACGAGTATGACTGCGAAGAGGTCGAGGCAGTGAAGCTCTTCCTCACCGACGATGATGGAGTAGCGGCGGCGCTAGGGTTTGAGAAGCTCGAGCGAGCGAGAGAGAGAGAGAGCGGTCGAGCAGAGTAAAGGAAGTGAGGAAGGGTGAGGGGGTATTTATAGTCACAGTGAAAAATTGTTCGCCCGAAGATTTAGGACGAACGTGCCCCTGGCCCTTCTCATTCGCTTGACATGTGTCACCCACGTACTGAAGGTGGAGATCGTGTTAGATCGTGGGTGAATAGATAAGTCTGTCGTGGGATACGGGACGGTTTGAGCGGCAAAACCGAAAATTTGGATAAGATTAGTTTTAAAGTTCCGTTTGCAATTTCTTCAGCTGACAGGACACAGTGAAGATTTTGAACGAGTTTCAAATAGAATGCACATGAATAATTTGTGAATAGATTGGGTTAGCATATAGGGGGAAGGATCCGATCACATTCACTTAGCAGAAAATGCAACTTGAAGAAATAGCCATAAGTGAATGCTGTAGAGGACATAAACCCACATATATATATATATATATATATATATATATATATATATAGCCAATGAAGAAAACCGATGGAAACAGTGAAGATTTTGCAAAGTTGAAGAATTTGAAAAACTGAGGAATTTCAAAACTGAGGAAAAACTCAAATTGAAGATTTTCAACTTTTGTGGTGGCGTGACCCACCGTATAAGAATGATGATTTCAGACATCGCGTACAATTGTCGTAGGGTTCTGAGAATCAAATTCTTCATTAATTTCTTCACACTTAGAGTGTTATTCTTCATTGATTGAAGAAAAAACGTTTCTTCATGTGTTGCACATCTAAGTCATCAATTTTGCATAAGTTTTAGGATGTGTGTCCTTTTCAAAGAACATTCAAAGACTCTAAGATATTTAGCTCACACCACAACTTGCTAAATCTCTTCTCATCCAAGGGCTTTGTGAAGATATCGGCTAGCTATTCTTCAGTCTTCACATGCTCAATAGAAATGTCGCCATTCAACACATGATCACGAAGAAAATGATGACGAATCTGAATGTGCTTTGTCTTCGAGTGCTGAACTGGGTTGTGAGCAATCTTGATGGCACTCTCATTGTCACAGTAGAGAGGCACATTCTTCATGTTGATGCCGTAGTCCTTGAGAGTTTGCTTCATCCACAGTAATTGAGCACAGCAAGAACCAGCAGCAATGTACTCAGCTTCAGTAGTAGACAGTGATACGCAGTTCTGTTTCTTCGAGGGCCAACAGACCAAAGATCGTCCGAGGAAATGACAAGTGCCAGATGTTGACTTGCGGTCCACATGATCACCAGCATAGTCAGAGTCTGAATCACCAATGAGATCAAAAGTAGAGCCCTTGGGGTACCATAATCCTAGTGTTGGTGTGTGAGCTAGATATCGAAGAATATGTTTCACAGCCTTATGGTGTGATTCCTTCGGTGTTGCTTGAAATCGGGCACACATGCAAACACTAAGCATTATATCTGGCCTAGATGCACATAAGTACAATAAAGAACCAATCATGGAGCGGTATACCTTGTGATCGAAGTCAATACCATTTTCATCAGTGCATAGATGGCCATTTGTGGGCATAGGAATTTTGACTCCTTTGCAATCTTGCATGCCGAATTTCCTCAGAACTTCCTTGAGGTATTTCTCCTGAGATATGAATATGCCATTGTGCTGTTGACGAATTTGAGGACCTAAAAAGAATTTCAACTCTCCCATCATAGACATTTGATATTCTTCACTCATCATATAGGCAAATTCATCACTATAACGTTGGTCAGTACAGCCAAAGATAATATCATCAACGTATATTTGGCACACAAACAGTTCACCATCATAAGATTTAGTAAAGAGAGTAGGGTCGAGTGAACCGGGTGTGAAGCCATTCTTCACGAAGAATTCCTTCAAAGTATCATACCACGCCCGAGGGGCCTGCTTGAGGCCATAGATGGCCTTGTTGAGTCTGAAGACTTTGTCAGGATTCTTTGGATCTTCAAAACCTAGGGGTTGAGCAACATATACTTCTTCCTCAAGCTTATCATTGAGGAATCCACTTTTCACATCCATTTGTTGTAAGTTAATATTATGATGGTTAGCATAAGCAAGTAATATGCGAATAGCCTCAAGTCTAGCAACAGGTGCAAAAGTTTCATCGAAATCAATTCCTTCAACCTGTGTGTATCCTTGAGCTACAAGTCGTGCCTTATTCCTCACCACAAGGCCATTTTCATCTTGCTTGTTGCGGTAGATCCACTTTGTGCTGATGATATTATGCTTGCGAGGATCTGGACGTTTGACCAGTTCCCAGACATTATTAAGCTCGAACTGATGTAATTCTTCTTGCATGGCCTGAATCCACTCAGGCTCCAGAAATGCTTCATCTACCTTAGTGGGCTCTGTGATAGAGACAAAATCATAGTGCCCACAAAAGTTAGATAAATGTGAAGCTTTTGAGCGTGTGAGAGGACCTGGTGCTTCAATGTCATCGATGATCTTTTCAACTTGCACTTCTTTTGCAACGCAAGGATGAGCTGGTTGTCGTTGAGGAATTTGATCAACATTTTCTTCAGCATTTTCCTCAGGTACATCAGCTCGACGATCTTCGCGTTCTGGAATGAATTCTTCAGTAGATTCTTCGGTAGGAATGACATCCTTAGTAGCCTTGAACTTGATAGAATCCTCAGGTGCTGGTTCATCTATCACAGAAGGTAGGTGCTCTCTTTGCGAGCCATTAGTTTCATCGAACCGCACATCTACAGTTTCAACAATCTTGTGAAGAGTGATGTTGAAGACTCTGTAGGTGTGCAAGTTCTTTCCGTAACCAAGCATAAAACCTTCATGTGCTTTTGGTGCAAATTTAGCATTGTGATGAGGATCTCTAATCCAACATTTAGCACCGAAGACTTTGAAATAACTCACATTGGGTTTCTTGTCAGTGAGGAGTTCATAGGCAGTCTTCTTGAAGAATTTGTGAAGATATACTCTATTGATGATGTGGCACGCGGTATCAATTGCATCAATCCAAAAACGATGAGGCGTTTTGTATTCATCAGTTCAACTTCATCAAGTAATTTGATCAGATAATCAGTATGAGGACGGGTGAAATGAAAGTTCATTTCATCATGATTCGCCTGCGTCCTTTTAGGCAATGTTCAGGTCTCCAGCAAACTCTTCAGTCATTTTGAGCACGACTGGAGACCTGACCCTGCATAAGAGATTAGTTCTTTTTCTTCACCACCCACATCTGGAGGGGTGGCAAAGAATTCATCACTCTGCGAGCACCATATGAGAAAGGTGGCATGGACGCCAGTCCACTTCGTTTCACATAAGAGAGGTTAGGGTAAGCATATGAATAAGCAGAGAAATTCTTCGAGGACTTATGAACATAATGATTTTAAGAATAATGCACATATTCATAGCCCTTAGCTCTACCCTGCGAAACAGAGTTGTTAGCACGATGATGTTCATATGAGGATTTTGATCCTTTTGAGGAATTTGATCCATGTGAGGAATTTGGTCCGTATGAGGACTTGGATCCATATGAAGAATTTGGTCCATATGAAGAGTTTGATCTGGGGTTCCTATTCTTCACTGGTGGTGTCATGAGGACATTCACCTGAAGACTTTCAACATAACTTTTGGGAACCCAGATTTTCTTCATAGGGGAACCGTTCCTGCAGTTAGTGCCAACATATCTAGCAAATACTTCACCATTCTGATTTTTGAACAGTTTATAGTTGGAGTCAAATGACTCATCAGAAGAATGAGGAGATTCACATGTAAAGCCAGATAAGTTAGATGGATCAACTGGAGGTCCCTTTGCAGCAACCCATGAGGTTTTGGGGTACTGCTCAGGCTTCCAATATGTTCCATCAGCATTGAGTTTCCTCTCAAAGGCAATACCCTCTTTCCTAGGGTTTCTGTTGAGGATCTGCTTTTTAAGCACATCACAAAGAGTCTGATGCCCTTTGAGACTTTTGTACATGCCTGTCATATACAATTCCTTCAGCCCTGCATCGTCAGTGATACTAGCAATGTCCTCAGATGAGGAATTAGTGATAGCAGAGGCAGGTGAAGAATTTGTAACATTTGAAGCATTTGAACATTCAGGTGAAGAATTAGCAGATTCACGTTCAATGCACTTTAAGCATGGAGGATCAAATTCTTCTTGAGTAGCGCTGATTTGTTGAGCAAGTAATGAATCACGCTCCTTCTGAAGATCTTCATAACACACTCTTAGCTTCTCAAGATCTTGCTTTCTTTGAAGAAATTCATAAGAAAGCTTCTCGTGATCTGTTAAGAGGGTTTTATGATGACTTTGAAGGTTGTCAAACTTAAACTGAAGTCTCTGAAGATTTTCAGTTAAGTCTTTAGTGCGGTCCATTTCATCACCCAACATATCATCACTTTTGTCTAGCATGTTTTGAAGTTTTTCAATAGCCTTTTGTTGTTTCACAGCAATCTTAGCAAGTTTGGAGTAGCTAGGCTTAAGATTTTCATCAGATTCATCCTCACTTGATTCAGAGGAGGGGTATTTAGTTACCTTGGCAGCCTTTGCCATGAAGCAATAGGTGGGAATCTAGTCGTCATTGCCTTCATCAGCATTGTTGGTGTTGCCATTTTCTTCAGAGTTGAAGATAGACTTGCTGACAAATGCGGTAGCAAGAGCTAGACTTGCCACACCTGACTCAGACTCCTCGGATGCCTCTTCTTCCTCATTATCCTCAGATTCAGCCTCAAAATCCATTTCCTTGCCAATGAATGCCCGAGCCTTCTTGGAGCTGCTCTTCTTGTGAAATGAAGACTTCGAGGATTTTGATGATGAAGACTTTGAAGATTTCTTCTTCTTCTTAGCATCATCAAAACTGTAATCCTTGCATTTCTTCTTCTTTAGTTCCTTGTCCCACTTAGGACAATCTTGAATGTAGTGACCAGGCTTCTTGCATTTGTGGCATAGCCTTCTCTTATAGTCACTTGATGAGGAATCACTGCTCCTTGAAGATTTTCCAAAGCGACCATGTCTTGAGAATTTCTGGAATTTCTTCACGAGCAGTGCTAGCTCCTGGCTCAATTCTTCAGGATCACCAAGGCTACTACCAGAATCTTCACATTCCGATCCAGACACTGCCTTGGCCTTCAGGGCACGTGGTTTGCCATAGCTTGAACCATAGAGATCTCTCTTTTCAGCAAGCTGGGACTCATGAGTATTTAGCCTCTTGAGGATATCAGCGGGATCTAGTGACTTGTAATCAGCACGCTGTTGAATCATCAGTGCCAGAGTGTCAAATGACGAATCGAGTGATCTCAGCAATTTCTTCACCACCTCATGATCGGTGATGTCAGTGGCACCGAGTGCTTGAAGCTCATTTGAGATATCAGTGAGGCGATCGAAGGTTTGCTGAACATTTTCATTGTCGAGTCTTTTGAAGCAGTTGAAGAGATTGCGAGGAACGTCAACACGAGAGTCACGTTGAGTTGAGACTCCTTCATTTACTTTGGAGAGCCTATCCCAGATAAGTTTAGCAGTTTCCAAAGCACTCACTCTACCATACTGCCCTTTACTCAGATGACCACATATGATATTCTTCACTTGAGAATCAAGTTGTTAGAATCCCTTCATATCAACAACATTCAGGGAAGGTGTAACTGAGGGAACACCATTTTCCACAACGTACTAGAGATCGTTGTCAATTGCTTCAAGATGCATTCGCATCTTATTCTTCCAGTAGGGGTAGTCCGTGCCATCGAAGGTAGGACACCCAGCAGAGACCTTGATCATACTTGCGGTCGACATAACTAGAACTCCAGGTGGTTAAACCAAAATCACACAAAACAAGGGACTACCTTGCTCTGATACCAATTGAAAGTGCGTTATATCGACTAGAGGGGGGGGGGGGTGAATAGGCGATTTTTATGAATTCTTCACTGAGGAATTTGCCGGTGAGGAAATTCCTTAGCGAAGAACTACTTGCAGCAGAATAAGTACTCAGAAGTAAGCATGACAGAATACACACATGGTCATCATGATGAAATGAAGACAAACACAGAGTACAGAAAGCGTAAACACAGGATAACACAAGATGAAGACAAACAGACTGAAGAAATTGAACTGAGGAAATTGAGAAAGTCTTCAGTCAAAGTCTTCAAACACAGATATGAACAAACACTCAACATAGTAATGAGGAAATGAAAGAGTTGAGGAAATAGAACCAGTAAGGTTGGTGAAGACAATGATTTGGTAGACCAGTTCCAACTGCTGCCTCAGTTGTACATCTGGTAGGAGCGGCTGAGTATTTAAACTCGAGGACACACAGTCCCGGACACCCAGTCACTGAGCGCGCAGCTCAGGACACTAAGTCCTCACCGTATTCTTGAAAGTGCAACTATCCCTAGGTGGTTTTGGTAATTCATAACAACATATAGCTCATTGAGCTAATGCTATTCCAAGACTATTATTTCAGGAAAGCTCAATGAATGGCATGTCATGGATGATGAAAGTGGATCCCTCAAAATACTAAGGACAAAGGATTGGCTCAAGCTCAAAAGCTCAAGACTCTTCATTTTATATTTTAGTGATCCAAGATCACATTGAGTCTATAGGAAAAGCCAATACTATCAAGGAGGGATGAGGTGTTGCTTAATGAGCCTCTTGCTTCATGTGCTTCATGATATGCTCCAAAACCCTCAGCTACTTTCTCACATCCACAAATGACCTAAACCCAAAGCCAAAATCGGTCACACCGATTCTTCCAACCCGGCGCCACCGATTTCAAATGTCATAGCCACTGCCACAAACCCTAAGCAAATTGGTCCTATCGATAGGGATCTCGGTCTCACCGAGATGGGATTGTAATCTCTCTGTTTCCCTTCGTAACGTTTTGGTCTAACCGAAGTGAGCGATTGGTCCCACCGAGATTGCAATGTAAACTCTTTGTTTCCCTTTTATAACATTTCGGTCTCACCGAAAAGAGCAAATCAGTTCCACCGAGTTTACCTGACCAACTCTCTGGAAAGCTTATTACCAAAATCGGTCTCACCGAGTTTGTGTAATCGGTCTTACCGAGATTACGTTATGCCCTAACCCTAACCGAATCGGTCTCACCGAGTTGCATGTCAGTCCCACCGAAAATCACTAACGGTCACTAGATTTACTAAATCGGTCTGACCGAGTCTGTTGAATCGGTCCCATCGAGTTTGGTAAATTGTGTGTAACGGTTAGATTTTGTGTGGAGGCTATATATACCCCTCCACCTCCTCTTCATTCATGGAGAGAGCCATCAGACTAAACCTACACTTCCAACTTACCATTTCTGAGAGAGAACCACCTACTCATGTGTTGAGGCCAAGATATTCCATTCCTACCATATGAATCTTGATCTCTAGCCTTCCCAAGTTGCTTTCCACTCAAACCCTCTTTCCACCAGATCCAAATCCTATGAGAGAGAGTTGAGTGTTGGGGAGACTATCATTTGAAGCACAAGAGCAAGGAGTTCATCATCAATGCACCATTTGTTACTTCTTGGAGAGTGGTGTCTCCTAGATTGGCTAGGTGTCACTTGGGAGCCTCCGACAAGATTGTGGAGTTGAACCAAGGAGTTTGTAAGGGCAAGGAGATCGCCTACTTTGTGAAGATCTACCGCTAGTGAGGCAAGTCCTTCGTGGGCGACGGCCATGGTGGGATAGACAAGGTTGCTTCTTCGTGGACCCTTCGTGGATGGAGCCCTCCGTGGACTCGCGCAACCGTTACCCTTCGTGGGTTGAAGTCTCCATCAACGTGGATGTACGATAGCACCACCTATCGGAACCACGCCAAAAACATCTGTGTCTCCAATTGCGCTTGAATCCTCCAACCCCTTCCCTTTACTTTCTTGCAAGTTGCATGCTTTAATTTCCGCTGCCTATATACTCTTTGCATGCTTGTTTGAATTGTATGATGATTGCTTGACTTGTCCTAAGATAGCTAAAATATGCCAAACTCTAAAATTGGGAAAAGGTTAAGTTTTAATTGGTCAAGTAGTCTAATCACCCCCCCTCTAGACACACTTCAAGGTCCTACAAGTGGTATCAGAGCTTTGGTCTCCATTTGCTTTCATTTCCATAGCTTTTGGTGGTCATAGCCTTGGTTTCACAACCTAGGAGAGTATGGCGTCTAGCGAGGGAAATTATCACCGTGGAGGTCCTTACTTTGATGATACTAATTTTGCTAGTTGGAAGCATAAGATGAAAATGCATATTCTCGGACATAACCCCGCCGTTTGGGCAATTATTTGTATTGGCTTGCAAGGTGAATTCTTTGATGGGAGAGAGCCGAACCGTGAAGCTAATGCGGAAGAATTGAAGATGCTGCAATACACCGCTCAAGCTTGTGATATCATCTTCAACGGATTGTGCCCCGAAGAATTCAACAAAATCAGCCGTCTTGAGAATGCAAAGGAAATTTGGGATACTTTGATTGATATGCACGAAGGTACTGAATCCGTCAAGGAATCCAAGTTGGATGTGCTCCAAAGTCAGCTTGACAAGTTCAAAATGAAGGATGGTGAAGGTGTCGCTGAAATGTACTCTAGGCTTGCACTTATCACAAATGAGATTGCCGGCTTAGGGAGTGAAGAGATGACCGACAGATTCATCATCAAGAAGATCCTAAGAGCATTGGATGGAAAGTATGATACCGTGTGCACATTGATCAAAATGATGCCAAACTACAAAGATCTCAAGCCAATGGAAGTCATTGGAAGAATTGTTGCTCATGAGATGTCACTCAAGGATAAGGAGGAACTTCACAACAAGTCAAGTGGTGCTTACAAAGCCTCAAGTGAAGCCCCCACATCATCAAGTGAGAAACAAACCTTCAATGAAGAATTGAGCTTAATGGTGAAGAACTTCAACAAATTCTACAAGAGCAGAAGCAAAGAAAGAAGCTCCAAGTCAAGGTCTTATCATGACAAAAGATCTTCTAGTCGACAGAGCAATTGCTACAATTGTGGAAGGCCTGGACACTACTCCAATGAGTGTACGGCACCCTACAAAAGAAGAGAAGAGTCTCCAAAAAGAAGAAGCAAAAGAGAAGAATCACCACCAAGAGAGAGAAGGAGTAGAGATGATCGTTACGAACGAAGACCCTCATGGAGAAGCAAGGATTCGGAAAGGAAGGACAAGTCATCAAGGAGCTACACAAAACGAAGACATCAAGCTCATGTTGGTGAATGGGTATCCGGCTCCGACTCCGACCATCACTCCAAGAGAAGCTATCACTCCGACTCCGAATATACCCAAGATGAAGGTGTTGCCGGTCTAGCACTTGTGTCAACCAACTCCTACGACATATTTGATTCACCAAATGAAGGAATTGGAAGATGCTTCATGGCCAAAGGTCCAAAGGTAACACATCCTGAGTATGTTGATTTCAATAGTGATGAAGATGACTTGCTTGTGGATGATGATTTACTTGTTGACAACTCTAGTGATGAATACTATGATGAAACGTCAATTAATCATGCTAATCAAATGAATGACAATGATAAGGAGAAAATTGAGCTACTAACTAAAGAACTAAACACTCTTAAGTTGGCTCATGAAACTATCTTCGAAGATCATCGAGAACTTTTAAGGGCTCATGAGAAGTTACGCTTTGAAAAGCTCAATCTTGAGCAAGAGCATGAGTTCTTAAAAGCAATCAATGATGATCTCCGTAAGAAAAGTTCTTCTTACATTGCCAAACGTTTACTCCTATCTACTTACATGCCTCAAGTCAAGTCTAGTAACAAGTACAAGAAAGATACTTCCTCTAGTAGTAACAATAATAATGTCAAATCCAATATTGTTGCTTCTAGTAGCTCTCTTGATTCCACTAATGATTCTCTTAGCCAAGTTACACTTGAGAAAGAAAATAGCTTATTGAAGGGAATTATAGAGAAAGGTGTTTACAAGAGCCTTGCCGGGAGTAAGCAATTCGAGGAAATTGTACGCAAGCAAGGAAGACACCGGAAGAATCAAGGTGTTGGATTTGAACGAAAGTTCAATGCCAATGGAGTTGAGTGGGAAGAAGGTCAATACCCCAAGACGAAGTTTGTTCCTCAACAAGAGAAGTATGATCCTACTTCCTTCAAGGGAACACAAGCACAAGATGATCTTCCACCACAAGACCACAAGAACAAAGGCAAGGACAAGCTTCAAGAAGAGATTGATGCATTTGAAGAAGAACCTAAAGCCTCGTTCAAGTGGGTTCCCAAGACTACGTCAAGTTCAACTTCATCAAGTACAACTACAACTGCAAGGATTCCCATCAAGTTGATGCGGATCCCGAAGAAGAAGAACTAGAGAGTTCTTGAGGGTGACTCCGCCAACATTCTTCACTCATATCATTATGGCAATGACAAGTGCAATCAACTTCCACATCTTGCACTAGTTCAAGGAGTCACAAACCCTCATGTTGGTAAGGCAAGGGACAAGGTAACCTAATGTTTTCATAGACATCATCTTGTGTGTGCATCACTCTATGTCTTTGGATATTCTTGTTTGTTCCTTGTGGGACTAACCCATGTAGGCAAGTTGAAAGTGCAACTCACTCCAAAGGATTGCTCCAACTGGACTACATCAACATTGAGCATCCACATCTTCAACACCTACATGAAGTCATCATCGACAAAACCCAAGGTTAGTTCATCCCTCTAAAAAGGGATCTCACATATAGGGGGAGCTTAACTCTAAGAATTGAGTCAAAGAAACTCTAATGGTGTGAACACATCAATGCATTATGAAAAAGTGGTAACACCACTTGAGCTTAAACGATGAGTATGACCTATGATCAAATGTTTATCATTTGACTCCTAAGTCAATATACTCATATATAGATGACATAGTCATCGCCAATTGTTTGATAGATGCTAGAATTGGTTGTGCATGCTTTGCCACATATTTTATTTGCTATCTTATTGTGTGAGCATGTTGGTGCATAGTTTACTCATTCAAGGACATCCACTTGTTGTTTTGATTGTTTGGTTCTTTCTTCTTTTGGCCAAGTGGATGGACAAGAATGCCTAAGAACTTTCTCTAGCTATCTATGCTTTTCTCGTCTCAAACTCTATTCATGCTACATAACAAAATTTGATCAAGTCAGATTCGAACCACTCTGTGTGAGGAGCACTCGGAGTCCCCGATTCGTCATAGACTTAAACTTCCAAAACTTCTTTGTGATTCTCGGTCTGACCGATTCCTCCATTTCGGTCCCACCGAGATCACTAAGTCGATCTAGGTTTTCAATCTCGGTGCAACCGATTTGAACTTTTCGGTCACACCGGGTTGTTGTAACTAAACACAGTTATGCATCTCGGTGCCACCGAGTTGTTCCACTTGGTCACACCGACAGGGTCGGGCTATATATAGTCACGAGCAAAAATTTGGAAATTCCTTCGAACCCCTTCGCCCGCGCGATAGCTCGCTCTGCCTCCAAGGTCTCCGGATCGTCTCCTCGTCGCCAGCCGCCTCATGTTGCTGGTCTCCGCCGCCGTCAACAGAATTCAACCCCGCCGTTGCCGCCGTAGCGAGTTCATCGCCGCACTAGGGTATGGACTCGATCACTGTGCTATCCTCGTCCGATTCCTAGCACATTGTGTTCTTATTGATTCTTGCCACGATTGAAACACTCCTATCCAGTCAATGCAATCCGTAGATTAGATGAGATTTGAAAATTTAGGGTTAGGTTTCCGCCGAAACCATCTCGGACCCACCGAGTTGAAAAACTCGGTCCCACCGATTTGGCTTATGACATTGCACTAGTAACTCTTGGTCTGACCGAGAATTGCTAATCGGTGCGACCGATTTTAGGACTTTGTGAAACCCTAGCAGTCTCGGTGCCACCGAACTGTGACTCGGTCCAACCGAGTTCATCGGTTTAGGTTCCAAAAACTGCTTCGATATCACCGAGTTTGAAAATCGGTTGATCCGAAATGCTTTCTGTGGAAAACTAAAACTGAATTTTTTGAATCATTCTTTTGCAAAAATCTCTGCATTTTGTGATGCTCATCCACTCTATCTCATCTATAACTCTTCACAGGGTCAGCAGTCAGTGTTTGCAGTATGTCAGACCAGAGTGACAGCCAGAACAGGTCAGCAGAGCAGATTCACGTGAGTGAGGGCACTAGTCCCTCCAACACTTCAGATGAAGGCAACAGAAGCACTCCTAGCAACCTGCCTAAGGCTGCTACCAGGCAAAGGAAGAAGAGAACTTCAGACTCCAAAGATGAGGATTATAGAGCTGAAGAGGATGAGGCTACCTCCAAGAAGGTAGTGCTCAAAAAGGAGTATGGCTCAGCAAAGGATACAAAGCCAGGCATGAATATCAAAAGGCCTGCAGGAAGACAACCAATGTCCAAAGCCAGAGCATCAACTCAACTGCCTGAAAAGCCTGATCCCAAAGAGCCAGCTGCTGAAGGCAAGAAGAGGAAGGAAAGGGTCAAGAAGACCATGGCCAGAGTTGTTGGTCAACCTTCCATGATGGAAGAAGAAGAAGAGCTTGCTGCACCAGCACCAAAGGCACCAAAGCTTATGGGAGATGCTATTAGATCAGGGGCTGCAACATCTAAGCCCAAGGAAGCACCCAAAGCTGCCCCAAGGCCAAGACTGCACCAAAGAGGAATACTAGGAGTATTCCAGCTGCTGAGAAGAACAAGGCCCCAGTGCCTGAGGTTGCTGAGGAGGAAGATGAAGAAGGACAAGTTCTAAGGAAGCTCAAGCCTAAGATACCAGACCACAACGATGCCCATCCTGTGGCTGAGGACATGAACATCAGAAAAGACTCAGGGTTGAGGCTATGGAGGATGGCAGATCCATATGCCACAAGAAGAAGAACTGCTATTGATTACAGGTTCCATACAAAGGAACAGCAAGACTTCTATGAGACAATCTTGTTGGATAATAAGCCCATAGTTTGTGATATGAGGTGGGTCGACTGGACCTACATAAAGGAAAATGAAGAGCACTATCCTGGAGTGCAAGACAGCTTTGTTTCTTGTGGAGTTGCGGACTTTGTTGGGCAAAAGCTCACAAACTAGAATGATGAACTTATCATGCAATTCTACTCCACAACACACTTCTATCCAGATGGGAGAATAGTTTGGATGTCTGAAGGTACAAGGTACTAGTCAACTATTAAGGAGTGGGCAAAACTAATAAATGCCCCAAAGGAAAATGATGATGATCTGGATGTATATGCCAAGAAGAAAATGGGACACAATACCATGGCACACATGTACAAGGAGATCCCAGACAAAGCCCTAGAGACTTTCTCTTTTGGATCAGTCCACTTTCTTCTGTCAGGGCTGCCTACAATCAATTGGATCCTAAGGCACACTCTATTGCCTAAGTCTGGTGACCACAACATGATCAGAGGGCATGCAATCAATATGTTGCATTTATTTGATGTGCCATAGAAATTCAAGGTCATGAGCCTTATAGTTGAAACCATTAAGAGGACTGCAGCAGATCATAAGAGGAGTTGTGGATATGCCCCTCAGATCCAGGAGTTGATTAACTCAAAGATCGGAACTGGCAAATATCTATTGGATAGGAACATTTTCCACTCTATCCAGGCTTTGAGGACAATGAGGTTGTCATGAATGAGGATGATCCATCATCAGTTCAAGCTCAAGAGAAGAAGGAGAAGGCAAGGAAGGAGAAGGCTTCCAAGATGCCAACTCAAGAGGAGGCATCTGAGTATTTCTTGAAGAACAAGCAGGGGCAGCTTGGTTACTTGATAGCATCATCTCTGAGGATTGAGAAGGGATTGGCCACCCTCACTCAAATCAGGAGAGCCTGGAGAGAATCATGGAACTCAAATTTCATGATCTTGATGTCAAGGTAACTGAGATTCAGATAGTTGTGGAGCAACTGCAGGATGACATGCAGGAGAGGAAGGGCAAGACTACCACTAATGTCTTTGCCAGAGTGCCTAGAGCTCAGAGGTCAGCTGCTGTGCCAGTGCCAAACACTAGAGCAACATCATCTGCACCAGCTACAGCTCCTACAGCTCTAGTGCAACCAGCTCCAGCATCAACTCCAGCACCCTCTACATCAACTGAAGCCTTCGTCCAAGGAGCCATCTCTACACCACCAACTGAAGATCAAGCCTGAGAGTCGATCTAGCACTATGCATTTTCTATGAACTTTTTGGTAACTTGTTGCCAAAGGGGGAGAAAAATGTATATATCATAGGCTTCGAGGGAGAGAGTGTTGCTTTTGTTCTCTCTTGCTTTGTTGGTTCAAACTTGTTTGCTTTTGATTGCTTGAGACACTATGCTATACTTATGAGACATTGATGATCATGTGTTTGATCATAAGCTACACTTATGCATGTTTGATGATATTATCTTATCTATCTTATGTGATCAATCACTTTGCTTGGTGATGAGTGCATGTATTCAATACTTATCATTTTGAGCGCTCCACCAAGATGTATGTGACATGGAAGAGTAACCCATGAGCCTAATTCGTTGTGCATTTGCAGTCCAAAGCAAAATATAATCTATGCACAAATTTAGGGGGAGCTCTTGCTTATCACATACTTCTCAAAGCGACGATGTTTTAATCTAATTATCATTTGTCAAAGCTTTGATCTATATGTTGTCATCAATTATCAAAAAGGGGGAGATTGAAAGTGCAACTATCCCTAGGTGGTTTTGGTAATTCATAACAACATATAGCTCATTGAGCTAATGCTATTCCAAGACTATTATTTCAGGAAAGCTCAATGAATGGCATGGCATGGATGATGGAAGTGGATCCCTCAAAATACTAAGGACAAAGGATTGGCTCAAGCTCAAAAGCTCAAGACTCTTCATTTTATATTTTAGTGATCCAATATCACATTGAGTCTATAGGAAAAGCCAATACTATCAAGGAGGGATGAGGTGTTGCTTAATGAGCCTCTTGCTTCATGTGCTTAGTGATATGCTCCAAAACCCTCAACTACTTTCTCACATCCACAAATGACCTAAACCCAAAGCCAAAATCGGTCACACTGATTCTTCCAACCCGGCGCCACCGATTTCAAATGTCATAGCCACTGCCACAAACCCTAAGCAAATCAGTCCTACGGATAGGGATCTCGGTCTCACCAAGATGGGATTGTAATCTCTCTGTTTCCCTTCGTAACGTTTCGGTCTAACCGAAGTGAGCGATCGGTCCCACCGAGATTGCAATGTAAACTCTCTGTTTCCCTTTTGTAACATTTCGGTCTCACCGAAAAGAGCAAATTGGTCCCACCGAGTTTACCTAACCAACTCTCTGGAAAGCTTATTACCAAAATTGGTCTCACCGAGTTTGTGTAATCGGTCTTACCGAGATTACGTTGTGCCCTAACCCTAACCGAATCGGTCTAACCGTGTTGCATGTCAGTCCCACCGAAAATCACTAACGGTCACTAGGTTTACTAAATTGGTCTGACCGAGTCTATTGAATCAGTCCCACTGAGTTTGGTAAATTGTGTGTAACGGTTAGATTTTGTGTGGAGGCTATATATACCCCTCCATATCCTCTTCATTCGTGGAGAGAGCCATCAGACTAAACCTACACTTCCAACTTACCATTTATGAGAGAGAACCACCTACTCATGTGTTGAGGCCAAGATATTCCATTCCTACCATATGAATCTTGATCTCTAGCCTTCCCAAGTTGCTTTCCACTCAAACCCTCTTTCCACCAGATCCAAATCCTATGAGAGAGAGTTGAGTGTTGGGGAGACTATCATTTGAAGCACAAGAGCAAGGAGTTCATCATCAACGCACCATTTGTTACTTCTTGGAGAGTGGTGTCTCCTAGATTGGCTAGGTGTCACTTGGGAGCCTCCGACAAGATTGTGGAGTTGAACCAAGGAGTTGGTAAGGGCAAGGAGATCGTCTACTTCGTGAAGATCTACCGCTAGTGAGGCAAGTCCTTCGTGGGCGACGACCATGGTGGGATAGACAAGGTTGCTTCTTCGTGGACCCTTCGTGGGTGGAGCCCTCCGTGGACTCGCGCAACCGTTACCCTTCGTGGGTTGAAGTCTCCATCAACGTGGATGTACGATAGCACCACCTATCGGAACCACACCAAAACATTCGTGTCTCCAATTGCGTTTGAATCCTCCAAACCCTTCCCTTTACTTTCTTGCAAGTTGCATGCTTTAATTTCCGCTGCCTATATACTCTATGCATGCTTGCTTGAATTGTGTGATGAGCAGCAGAAAGTAAAGCATGCAACTGGCAAGAATGTAAAGGGGAGGGTTTGGAGGATTCAAACACAATTTGGAGATACGGTGATTTTTGAGCCGTGGTTCCGATAGGTGATGCTATCGTACATCCACGTTGATGGAGACTTCAACCCACGAAGGGTAACGGTTGCACGAGTCCACGGGGGGATCCACCCACGAAGTGTCCACGAAGAAGCAACCTTGTCTATCCCACCATGGCCGTCGCCCACGAAGGACTTGCCTCACTAGCGGTAGATCTTCACGAAGTAGGCGATCTCCTTGCCCTTACAAACTCCTTGGTTCAACTCCACAATCTTGTCGGAGGCTCCCAAGTGACACCTAGCCAATCTAGGAGATACCACTCTCCAATAAATAACAAATGGTGTGTTGATGATGAACTCCTTGCTCTTGTGCTTCAAATGATAGTCTCCCCAACACTCAACTCTCTCTCACGGGATTTGGATTTGGTGGAAAGAAGATTTGAGTGGAAAGCAACTTGGGGAAGGCTAGAGATCAAGATTCATATGGTAGGAATAGAATATCTTGGCCTCAACACATGAGTAGGTGGTTCTCTCTTATAAGCAGCAAGTTAGAAGTGTAGGTTCGTTCTGATGGCTCTCTCTACAAATGAAGAGGAGGTGGAGGGGTATATATAGCCTCCACACAAAATCTAACCTTTACACACAACTTGCCAAACTTGGTGGGACCAAATTGGTAAACTCGGTCGGACCGATTTAGCAAATCTAATGACCGTTAGGATTTTCGGTGGGACCGACATGCAACTCGGTAGGACCGATATGGTTAGGGTTAGGGCATAACGTAATCTCGGTGAGACCGATTACTCAAACTCGGTAGGACCGATTTTGGTAATAAGTTAACCAGAGAGTTGGTCAGGTAAACTCGGTGAGACCGATTACACAAACTCGGTGGGACCGATTTTTGTAACAAGCTAACCAGAGAGTTTGCTTGTAATCTCGGTAGTACCGATTGCTCAAACTCGGTGAGATCGATTTTGGTAATGGACATACACAGAGAGATTACAATCCCATCTCGGTGAGACCGAGATCCCTATCGGTGAAACCGATTTGCCTAGGGTTTGTGGCAGTGTCTAAGACATCTGAACTCGGTGGCGCAGGATAGAAAGAATAGGTGGGGCCGAGTTAGACTTTTGGTTTAGGACATATGAGGATGTGGGAAAGTAGTTGAGGGCTTTGGAGCATATCACTAAGCACTGTGGAGCAAGAAACTCATTAAGCAACACTTCATCCCCTCTTGATAGTATTGGCTTTTCCTATAGACTCAATGTGATCTTGGATCACTAAAATAGAAAATGCAGAGTCTTGATCTTGGAGCTTGAGCCAATCCTTTGTCCTTAGCATCTTGAAGAGGTTCCACATCCTCTAGTCCATGCCACTTCATTGTTGAACTTGTCTGAAACATACTAGGTAAAAGTGTTAGTCCAACAAGAGATATGTTGACATTAATTACCAAAACCACCCAGGGAGCACTTGTGCTTTCACATATGGAAAAAGAATGCATATGTGAGAGGCAGGAATCCGTGAAGGTAATTATATTTAGCTTCCGCATAGGAAGCCCCCAGGTATGGTGAACACACATAGTGCGGCCGGAGTGATCCGAACGTCCGCACTGTACTGAATAATTTGTGTGAAGGAGGGAAAAAGGGCGAGAAAGGAAAAAGGGGGAACATAATTAAAAGAGCGTGGGTAAGGAGACAAACACTAAGTTCGGCACTAGGCGTAGAATCTCCGGAGTCTGGCCGCGTTCCATGGGTTCAGCTCAAGTCTGTTATCGGATGCATTACGCAGGCGGTACGCTCATCTATTGGCGTTTTGGGAATGGGGATCCCCGGACTTGCCTGCCTGCGGCCTGCGGCATGGCTCAAGTGGGGGCCCAATGCA
Organism: Triticum aestivum; assembly: GCF_018294505.1. Lineage (NCBI taxonomy): Eukaryota > Viridiplantae > Streptophyta > Magnoliopsida > Poales > Poaceae > Triticum > Triticum aestivum. Next base: position 304,016,220 of record NC_057795.1, on the reverse strand, counting down.
GCCCAGCTTCATCAGTTCAAGCTCAAGACCCTCGCGAGGGGCCAAGGCTCGCGGGGTGGACGACAGGAAGCTTCCTCAGGAGCAGCCTCACTAGGCAGGCTCGTGAGGAGGCGGAGAGATCAAGGCGGGGTACCTCGTGAGGTGCCCGTGATGCAAGCCATGACAATCGAGACCAGGACGGCGCCAGGCGGGCACTGGCCTGCGCAGTGTCCTTGTTTCCCCTTCGGTGCAAAGGGGGCAAGCACAGGCCAAGGCATCAGGCAAAGGTTACCATTTCGGTGCAACAATACCAAGACCAGCAGAACGGCAGGACGGAGGTCATCGTGGAGCCCAGGACGGCGTCACCACCAAAGCCTTGGCAGCCGAAGACCAACTTTTGTCAGGATAAGTGTACTAGATGTTCCCCTTCAAAATGGACAATTGTTGGCTCCCTTCTCGCTCATTATTTGGGAAGAGGCCCAGGGCCTCCCTCTATAAATAGGACGAGCCACCACAAAGTAGGGGCAACTCATCCAGAAGGAGATGGAGATCACGATAGACTAGAGAGAGGCGACTGAACTCACCCAAGCAGTTCATCGCACCAGCTAAAGAACAACCCACGTGAGGCTGTTCTCCCTTTGTATTGTTCATCATCAGCCCCTGAGGCAATCCACCACACCACACACTAGAGTAGGGTATTACACCACAATGGTAGCCTGAACCAGTATAAATCTCGTGTCCCTTGTGTGTTCTTCTTTCTAGCCTAGATCCTTTGCGAGACTTCGAGACATGAGCTGGTAGGGGAAAGAGCTCCGTGCGCACCCCAGAGTTCAAACCTCAAGGGTCTGCCGGAACCCGAAATCCGACATTTGGTGCACCAGGTAGGGGTGCGCCGGAATCTTTCTTCCGTCGGTCGCGTGTTATCTTCCATCGTGCCCATGGCTGACGCTCGCCGGGCTCGCGCCGAGCATCGGGCTGCTCTCGCCGCTCGAGTTGCCCAGACGGCTCCTGTTGGTGGACGCGCCCGTTGTTCCCCGTCGCCTGCCGCCAACACCGCCACTGGCCCGGCGGGGAACGAGCAGCAGGCCTCGTCTCTGCATCCTTCGATGCGGCGGGAAGGCCGCACCGCCACCTCATCGCTGACTCCAGCCGGTTCGTCGTCCCACGCCCGTCGTGCCCCCACGGACGCGCACGCTGTGCTGCTCCTGGCGCGTGAGCTCCTGCACTACCGTCCCGTCGATGACCTCTACGAGGACTGGCTCGCTCGCATCACCGAGCTCGTCAGCACCGCAGGGGGCTCTCCTATGCCATCTCTCTCGCTGCCTCGCCCTCCATCCGGCACAGGAGGCGAGGATCAGGAGGTGCCTCTACCACCTCCTCCCCAACAAGGCGCCCTGGCTCCAAGGCGCGCGGCCCCAGGACGAGACCCTCCGTGTCCGGTGCCTGCGCGACAAGAAAGGAGCTGCCAAGAGATCCCTCGTCCCCAAGAAGGTGCCCGCGTGCTCCCAGCACCAGTGCGCCATGACCGCATCCCTACTCCGCCACGTCAAGACCCCACGCTGCTCCAGGCAGCGGTGCGCGGTAATCCCCAGGAGCAAGCCCCGCATCAGCACAGAGCCCCGGTGGCCACTGCAGGCTGCCGCGCCTTCACCGCTGAGCTGCATAGCATCGCATGGCCCGACAAGTTCAAGCCGGACCTGCCTCCTCGCTACGACGACACTACAGACCCCGCGGAGTTCCTCCAGCTCTACGAGCTGGGCATCGAAGCCGCCAACGGGGATAAAAAGGTCATGACGAATTGGTTTCCCATGGCGCTCAAGGATGGTGCCCGCACCTGGCTCCTGAACCTGGCTCCTGGCACGATCTCCTCCTGGGACGAGATGCACACTCGCTTCATCGCCAACTTCCAAGGCACTCGCGACCGGCCCTCGGCCGTGAGTGACCTGCGCTGCATCAAGCAATAGCCAGGAGAGACCCTGCAGAAGTACATCCAGTGCTTCAACAACGCCCGCCTCAAGATACCCAGGGTGACCGAGGAGGCCATCATCTTAGCCTTCTCCGATGGCGCGCGTGACATCAAGATGAAAGAGGAGTTGCCAATCCATGAAGGCATGTGCACATCCCTGGAGCTGTGCAACTTGGCGACCAAGTGCGCCAGGGCTGAGGAAGGGCGCCTCTCCCTCCTCGAGCTTCCGTCTGCCGATCCAAAAGAGAAGAAGCCCAAGGTCAAGGACATGAAGCGTAAGGGAGCTGTTGTGCTCGCAGCAGAGCCAGACACCAAGCGAGGCAGGGATCAGCCCGAGTCATCCAAGGGCAGCCGGTACTGTGTGTACCACAACCTCCACACCCACAACACCAACGAAAGCCAAGAGCTCAGGGCCGTGCGAGATGGGCGTATCGGCTGATGGCCCGACCGCAACGACCGGGGCTATGGCCGAGGATGAGGAAGAGGTGGAGGACGATGGGAAGACCGTGGCCCTCGCCAAGGGTGGCGTGACCGACCTCGCGAGGACCGTTGGCAGGACCAGCCTCGCGAGGGAGGTTGGAGGGATCAGCCTCATGAGGACCACCTGCAAGGCAACGCAGGGCTCCCTCCTCTGCCACCACCGCCAAGGAGGAATGAAGACCATCACCAGGACAAGGGGGCTGGGGGCTTCCAGGAGCCGCGAGCAATCGCTTGCGTCCTGGGCGGCGCTCAGGCCCCAGCCTCTCAGCGCATCTTCAAGCAGTTTGCTCGCGAGGTGAATGCAGTCCTCCCCATGCTTGAGTCCACGCGCCCTCTCACGTGGTCAGCGTGCACCATCATGTTCAGATTAGCGGATCAGCTCAAGTGCGCGACAACGGCTGGTGTCCTCCTAATGCTTTGCTCCCCAGTCATCAGCAATGTGCAAGTCACCAGGACCCTCATTGATGGCGGAGCGGGACTCAACGTCCTGTCCGTCAAGACATTCAACAACCTCCAAGTGCCATATGATCAGCTTCAGCCAACCAAGCCTTTCTCAGGAGTCACTGACGGTTCCACTGTTCCGATAAGGCAGGTTTCCCTTCCAGTCTCCTTTGGGCAGCGCAACAACTACCGCACCGAGCTCATTGACTTTGACGTCGCCCACATTCGCCTGACATACAATGCCATCCTCGGGTACCCGGCCCTAGCCAAGTTCATGGCAGTGACTCACCATGGCTACAACGTCCTCAAGATGCCAGGAAGCGGTGGAGTCATCACAGTACCCTGTGAGGAAAGGGATGTAGTGTGTTCTCTTGAGCATGCCTTCCAGGCCGCAGCAATCGAAGATCCAGATCACAGGAACGAAAGACTTCTTGAGGCGGTCCCTAAGAAGAAGAAGGCTTCACCTGGCCCAAACCCTCCTGAGGCAGGCACCTCCAGAGGCGTTGCGTCAGTATCCGCGCCCGTTCAAGGGGCGCCACCCTCTGTCGCATAGGAAGGCGCGCCCGACGCCCTCCTCGAGCAGGGCTCGGGGGCTCCTCCTTGGAGAGCCACCGACTTTGCCAAGGTCACGAGGGAGGCGCTCGGGCACCACTTGGAGGCGTGTTTCAAGGCACGTTTCCCTCCGGAAGGTATGAGGCAAGGAGGGCCAAACCCTTAGGAGTTCATCGCGAGGAACATTCAGGAGCTACAAGAGTCAAGAGTCATGCGCGACAGCCGTCACTTGCCCGCCGTGGCCCCACATCCAGGCGAGGATGGTGGGCTGCGTGTCTGCATCGATGTATCAGGGCTCAATCGAGCCGCATCTCAGGAGCGCCTCCGGCCTTCACGCGTGGGGCGTTGCGAGGGTCCACCTCACAGCTACGTTCGCATGCCCTTCGGCCTGCCGAACGCGGTCACCGCTCATTAGCGCCTACTGAGGAGCATTCTGGAGGCTCAGGAGGTCAAGCATCACGCGGTCCTGGCGGAGATGGAGATGGCCCTCGAAGATCCACCTGTGCCCCCGGAGCCTCCCGAGGCTCCAGGCCCCGAGAGCTCGTGAGGGTCGGCTTCCTCACCGTGCGTCATCCGCTACTTCGGCATCACTTCATCTCCAACGGTCTCAGGTGACATCTTTCAAAGTTCCATTTTCAGCTGGGAGCGCCTGCAGGGCAACATCATTCCCAGGTCGCGTGGGCCCGTCCCCGTGGCATGTATCTGTTTTGCTTATGCTCTTTACCTACCTTGTTGGGGGCGCCCCTCGGGTTGCATTATCCCCAAGCTGCTCGGGCCTGACCCAGTGGCGTTTGCTTTTTCCGCATCTATCTGAAATGGATTTGCTCCTCCGCGCTTAACCTGATTCCCATGGTTATCATCTGCTGCTTATCATGGACCTCTCCACTCTCATGCAAAGCGCTTGCACGTTAAAAGGGGGGCGCCTGAGCTTCGCGACTCATGGGATCCTACTGGCTCTCCAGCCCTCACCCTCTGGCCTTGACCCACGGCATCGCGACCTGGCATACCGGCGGCGGCTGAGCTCGCTCGAGGGCCGGGACCTGAGGATGTAGAGCATTTGCATTCTAACCACCTTGCAGGAACATACTATTGATAAAGTCCCAGAGCCAGGCGCAACCCGCCTCGAGGTAGAGCCTCGTGAGTCCCGCACTGCCTCATGGGTGCCCAGATACACCTCTCCTAGCCCTACCGTGCTGGCCACGTGTCAGGACGGGGCTATACACGCCCCGGGGGCTCCTCCCGGAGGGGAGCCCCCTCCCACGCACCAGTGGAAGCACCATGCTCTGCGCTAGCTGACGACAGTGCCGAGGAGCGGCTATGCCCATACACATACGGAAGCACTATGCTACGTGCTGGTGATAAAGTACTGAGGGCGGCCCACGACCGTATCAACCTCAGGGAGCCCAGAGCTCAGTGTCTGGCACCATCGCAATGCCTCCCCTCGGGGGTGCCGTGCGAGGGGGCTGGTCATGGGGGCTATGCCCGGGCCACGCCCGAGCGCACGCCACCTAGCCAGGTCCCTCAAACCTGGTCGTCGCGTGCCCCTCCCCGAGCGGAGCCAAGGTACGAAAGCTTGTTTGCACGTCAAGGGGGACTCCTGCGCATCACGACTCAGGAGCCTAACTGGTCACGTAGCCCCTCACTCCTTGGTCCCGTCCTAGTTTCTGGTCGTGGCTAACGGCGGCTGAGGTATGCGCGGGGCCAGGCCCTGCTGACGTAGAACGACAAATCCACTCCTATGCCACCCTTCCCTACTTGCGGTTTGCACGTCAAGGGGGACTCCTGAGCATCGTGACTCAGGAGCCTAACTTGCCACGTAGCCCCTCACTCCTTAGTCCCGTCCTGGATTCCGGTCGGGGCTAACGGCGGCTGAGGTATGCGCGGGGTCGGGCCCTGCCGACGTAGAACACAAGCAAATAGGAGGGGAAAATGCAAATTCTAGGGAATTCGAAAGCAAATATTACAGGCCATAAATTGTTTCACAACGCCAAACACAAGTTTAAACGCCTCCACGAGGCATGGTGCATGTTGCAGGAATTAAAACAGAACAGAAGCTGCGAAGGGATCACTTTCCAGTGGCGTCGCCGCCTGTGGTGGAGTCGCGCTGGGCGGCTCCGCCTCCCGAGGCCGCGGAGCTGACGGCACCGCGCCCGGGCAAGGTGCTGAAGGCGCAGAACCTCCCCAGCAAAGCCTCGACTCGGCCTTTCATGGCCTCAGTAGCAGCGGCGGCAAGGTTGCCGCTCACGGGTTCCAGCAGGCTGTCGAGGTCGACATTGGGGTCGCGAAGGTAGATGTGGCTGAGGACACGCGTCAGCGCTGGAGAAGACAGGGCAAGCGCCTCGGCCTCGGCCATAGGACTAAGGCCGTCTGTGACATCTTCAAGTGCATGAACCAGGAAGGGAAGCAGCTCGGCAGGACCGTCCTCTGCACCAGCCAACGGCTTCTCCAAGCCGCCCTCATAGAGCGTCTTCAGCGCGGCGCGAGCTTTCTCCTCCAGCTTCGCGAAGGCCACTCGATCCTCGGCCAGGACCTTCTCCTTGCCGTCTAGCTTGGTCCTCTCTGCCTTCAGCGACTGCTCCAGCGTCTCCAACCGGCCACGGTGGTCGTCAAGCTCGGCGTCCCGGTCCCTGACGACAGCCTCCCGAGCCTCCATCTCCTTTTCCTTCTCCTAGCGACCGCAGACCTCCTTGGTGAGTTCGTCACGCAGGCCTTGCAGCTCGACCTCCAGCACCTTGCAGCGGCCCCGGGCATCCGCAGCGTCGCCCTAGGCAGCATCGCGAGCGGCCTTGGCCTGGAGGGCGGCTTGCTTCTCCTCATCGGAGGCCGACACGGCCTATCTCAGCGCTGCTCGGACAGAGGTGGCAGAACGGGCCCAGCCAAAAGCTAGCTCCAGGCGCCCGACCACCAGGCGAGGGTCCGTGCTCCGAAGATCCGCCTGCAGCTGGCTTAGTTTGTTGGCAGCCTGGCCCAGGACGGCAGAGGGATCAGAAGAGACGGGAGCCGGTGGAACAGGCGGAGAGGACGGCAGTGTGATCATGGCTTGGGAGGAAGGAGCCCCTGGGCCTTGGACATCTCAGCGACAGCGTCAAGCACAGGCACCTCCAGAGTCAGCGGGGCCACGGGGGCTGACTCCTCGCCAGAGTGTCCCTGCTGGGCTCAGGAGGACGACCGGGCAGGGGAGGCACGGGCCTCGATCCTCCTTTCCCCGCAGATGAAGGCGCTGCCCCGGCAGACGAGCTCGCCTCGAGCGGGGCCATAGAAGCCCCTTTCAACCTTTTTGCTGCAGGTGCCGGCCTGGCCAAGAGAATGTAGATGTCAAGCCTCGGTGGCAGAAACAAAGCAAAGCGCGGATTGAGCACCTACTGGTCGATGTTCGCGGACTCAAGCAACCTCCAGCCGAACTTGAAGCCCGAGAGCCTACAACTGGGATCAGCTTTGGGAGGCCCGAAGGCAGAAGGCGCATAGGGAGGGCTGGAGCTGGCCTTAGACCGCCCCAGGACCAGAGCAGACCCTAGGAGGACCAGCCCCGACCTGCCCTTCCTCGGGAGCAAGGGAGAATCCTCCCCTCCTCGCCTGGCGCCGGCCTTGTCGTCGTCCGGCATTGAGCGGAGGGCACGGGACCTGCGCCGAGGGAAGGACTCCTCCGACTCCTTGCCAGTTGCCTCAGAGTCAGACTCTTCTTCCTCCTCCTCCTCTTCTTCCTCCTCACTCCCGCTGGAGTCGTTGGAGGACACATTCACTGTCGCCAAAGCCGCCAGGTCCCCGGGATCTTTCGCGGGCACCAGCCCCTCACCGTTGAAGGTGGGCATGGCGTTCACCACTTGCTCCCAGTCACCGCGAAGGAACAGGAGGACGGGAGTGCCCTCCGGCCTCGCCACGTCTCCCCCAACCAAGGAGTGGAGTGCCGCAACCAGATATTCGTCGGCCAGGGCCTCGGAGCTCAGGCGAATGGCAGCGTCTGCTTCCCCAACCCTCCACAATGGGAGCGAGTGCTCCCGGAGTGGAGCCACCCGGTGCACCAGGAACTCCCTCAGGAGCGTGGCCCCGGTCAGCTTCGCCGCCCCCAAGTTGCCTGGCCTCAGGTCCGTGTTCATCCTCTTCAGCACCGCCCTCGCGTGGTGGTCGACCAGCTCCGTGCGAGACCACGCATCAGCGGTCTTGGGCTATCCCGTAGGCAGCACCAGTCGGGGGTGGAGGCGCCCGACATCCACCATGACCCACTTGCTCCGAAAGCCTTTGATCCTCTTCCCAGGCTTCGAGATGGCATTGGTGTTGGAGTATGCGATAAAGCTCGCACATGCGGTGATGTGGGCACGAGAAACCCGAAGGTAAAAGTAGTGGCGCAGCAAGGCCATTGAGGGCTTTTCCCCAACGTGAGCCTCGCAATAGTAGGCGAAAATCGCCAGGAGAAGAACAGAGTTGGGGTGGAGGTGCAGAGCTTGCAAGTTGTATTAGCGAAGAACAACAAAAAAGAACTCGGAAAAAGGAGGCACCAGACCGGTGATGATGGCGCTCAGAAAGAGCGGGTATAAGGTGCTCCCCTTGCCTTCGGGCTGGTCGGAGCCGACCTTGAGCATGATCGCTCCCTCGTTGCCCGGCGCCACCGTCATCAGGCGCGTGAGGGCGAGATTCTTCTCCGACACATTCGGGGGATCCAGAGCCAGCGAGTACCAGGCCTCGGTCGGGGTCTTGCGAGGTGCCATGGCTTGCCGGATGGGAAGGATTGAGATGGATGTGGAGGATTTCGGGAGCAGGAAGGAGAAGAGCGAGAAAAGGGATCTGGAGGAAGGCGAACGAGAACAAGGCAAGTAAGTCTGGCTCGGGCACCTCTTTTGTCAGACGGGCGGTTGCCGAGGCATCATGGGGAAGTGGAGACGCCCACGTCCAATCAATCGCCACGCGGCGCCCAAGGCCGCAAGCTATTGGGGCCCGCGGCGCTTTGCACTTGCCCCTTTGCTTCTCTGCTAAGCCAAATCCGGGTGCGCTTTGGGCCCGGGGGCTACTGTCGGCGTTCTGGGAACGGGGGTCCCCAGACTTGCCTACCTGCGGCCTACGGTGTGGCTCAAGTGGGGGCCTAGTGCAGCCCAACTTCATCAGTTCAAGCTCAAGACCCTCGCGAGGGGCCAAGCCTCGCAGGATGGACGACAGGAAGCTTCCTCAGGAGCAGCCTCACCAGGCAGGCTCGCGAGGAGGCGGAGAGATCAAGGCGGGTACCTCATGAGGTGCCCGTGACGCAAGCCATGACGATCGAGACCAGGACGGCGCCAGGCGGGCGCCGGCCTGCGCAGTGTCCTTGTTTCCCCTTCGGTGCAAAGGGGGCAAGCACAGGCCAATGCATCAGGCAAAGGTTACCGTTTTGGTGCAACAAGACCAAGACCAGCAGAATGGCAGGACGGAGGTCATCGTGGAGCCCAGGACGGCGTCACCACCAGAGCCTTTGGCAGCCGAAGACCAACTTTAGTCAGGATAAGTGTACTAGATGTTCCCCTTCAAAATGGCCAATTGTTGGCGCCCTTCCCGCTCATTATTTGGGAAGAGGCCCAGAGCCTCCCTCTATAAATAGGACTAGCCACCACAGAGTAGGGGAAACTCATCTAAAAGGAGATGGAGATCACGATAGACTAGAGCGAGGCGACTGAACTCACCCAAGCAGTTCATCGCACCAACTCAAGAATAGCCCTCGCGAGGCTGTTCTCCCTTTGTATTATTCATCATCAGCCCCTGAGGCAATCCACCACACCACACACTGGAGTAGGGTATTACACCACAATGGTGGCCTGAACCAGTATAAATCTCGTGTCCCTTGTGTGTTCTTCTTTCTAGCCTAGATCCTTTGCGAGACTTCGAGACGTGAGCTGGTAGGGGAAAGATCTTCGTGCGCACCCCAGAGTTCGAACCTCAAGGGTCTGTCGGAACCCGAAATCCGACATCCTCCGGTGAGAACTTCATCAATAATGAAGGGACCCTCCCACTTAGGTTTGAGCTTGTCCTTCTTCTTCTCCGGTAGGCATAGACCGAGTGCGCCAATATTGTAAGTTTTGGCCCGCATTTCTCTGCTTTGATACCTTCGAGCCCGCTGCTGATAGAATGTGGAATGGGCTTTTGCGACGTCGCGCTCCTCCTCCAGGGCATCTAAGTTGTCTTGCCGATCTAACTCGGCTTCCTTCTCTTTGTACAGGCGCACGCGAGGTGAGTCATGGATTATGTCGCAGGGTAGTACTGCTTCCGCGCTGTACACCATAAAAAATGGTGTGTATCCGGTGGTGCGATTCAGCGTGGTCCGCAGCCCCCAGAGTACGGAGTCGAGCTCCTGGACCCAGTGCGTGTCCGATTTTGTCAAGGATCGCACTAGTCTGGGTTTGATGCCGCTCATAATGAGACCGTTTGCACATTCGACCTGGCCATTTTTTTTGGGGATGGTAGACGGAGGCGTAATCAAGCTTAATGCCCATGTTGCTGCACCAAGTTTTTAGTTCATCTGCTACGAAGTTTGAGCCATTGTCAGTCATGATGCTGTGGGGGATGCCATAACGGTGTACAACCCCTGATATGAAGTCTATCACTGGTCCAGATTCGGCCGTTTTAACTGGTTTGGCTTCTATCCATTTGGTGAACTTGTCCACCATGACCAATAAGTATTTTTTCTTATGGCTTCCCCCTTTAAGAGGTCCGACCATATCCAGCCCCCAGACCACGAAGGGCCAAGTAATGGGGATCGTTTGGAGAGTGGTAGGGGGCATATGGCTCTGATTGGCAAAGAGCTGGCAACCGACGCAGTGTTGGACAAGGTCCTGTGCATCTGCTCGGGCTGTCGGCCAATAAAAACCTGTACGGAAGGCCTTGCTGACAAGTGCCCGAGCCGCAACGTGGTGCCCGCCGAGTCTGGCATGGATTTCAGCCAAGAGCTGCTTCCCTTCATCTTCGGAGATGCATCTTTGGAGCACTTCGGTTGCGCTTTTCTTATAGAGTTCTGCGTCATGGACTTTGTAGGCCTTTGAACGCTACACGATACAACGTGCTTCATTTTGGTCCTCAAGGAGCTCCTGCCTATTTAGGTAGGCCAAGAAAGGCTTGGTCCACGAGGCGATTACAACCATGATTTCGTGGGCCGAAGGTGTTCGGTGGCGGAGCCCCCAATTACATCAGATGGTTCAGAATCTGGGGTTGTATTCGTAGCTGGGCTAGTGTTGCCGGACTCCCCTTCCCATACCACGGATGGCTTGAACAGCCTTTCCAGGAATATATTAGATGGGACAGGGTCGCATTTAGCACCGATGCGAGCGAGGATATCCGCCGCTTGATTGTTTTCTCGAGCCACATGGTGGAATTCGAGCCCCTCGAACCGAGCTGACATTTTGAGGACGGCATTGCGGTATGCCGCCATTTTCGGATCCTTGTCATCAAAGTCTCCATTTATTTGTGATATTGCGAGGTTTGAGTCCCCGCGCACTTCTAGGCGTTGAATGCCCATAGAGACTGCCATCCGAAGACCATGTAACAGGGCCTCGTATTCGACCACGTTGTTGGAGTCTGTGTATAATATTTTGAGTACGTATTGGACCATGTCTCCGGTGGGGGATGTCAGGACTACACCCGCTCCCAATCCGGCCAACATTTTAGAGTCGTCGAAGTGCATGATCCAGTTGGAGTACGCGCCGTACTCTTTAGGGAGTTCGGCTTCTGTCCATTCGGCGATGAAGTCGGCCAATACTTGCGACTTAATGGCCCGCCGTGGTTTCTATGTTATGTCGAACGGAAGGAGCTCAATGGCCCATTTAGCAATCCGTCCCGTGGCGTCGCGGTTGTTTATTATGTCGTTGAGTGGTACTTCGGAGGCCACCGTAATCGAACACTCTTGAAAGTAGTGTCGTAGCTTCCGGGATGCCATGAAGACCGCGTACGCTATCTTTTGATAGTGTGGATATCAGGATTTGCATGGAGTGAGGACAGTGGACACATAATATACCGGCTTTTGGAGCGGGAACTTGTATCCACTATTTCTCGTTCGACGACGAGCACTGCGCTTACAACCTGATGTGTTGCAGCTATGTATAATAGCATAGGTTCGCCGATATTTGGCGCGGTCAGGACTGGATTGCTGGCCAATAAGGTCTTTATTTCATCTAGTCTGGCCGCGGCTGCATCCGTCCACACGAAGTGTTCAGTGCACCGAAGAAGGCGGTATAGAGGTAGTGCCTTTTCTCCTAATCGGGAGATAAAGCAGCTTACGGCAGCCATGCATCCAGTGAGTTTCTGGATATGCTTGAGGTCTGTTGGGATAGCCAACTGTGACAAAGCTCGGATTTTTGCTGGATTTGCTTCGATTCCTCTATTGGAAACGATGAAGCCGAGCAACTTCCCGGAGGGTACGTCGAAAACACATTTTTCCGGGTTGAGCTTGATGTCGTTTGTTCGGAGGTTGTCAAACGTAAGTCTCAAGTCATCTACTAAGGTTTCGACGTGTCTTGTTTTTATGACCACGTCATCCACATATGCCTCCACTGTTTTGCCGATTTGCGTCTCCAAGCATGTTTGAATCATGCGTTGATAGGTTGCGCTGACATTTTTGAGTCCGAAAGGCATAGTGTTGAAGCAGAAAGGACCATATGGCATTATGAAGGCCGTTGCGGCTTGGTCGGACTCTGCCATCTTTATTTGATAGTATCCGGAGTATGCATCGAGGAAACATAGTGAGTCGTGTCCAGCGGTGACATCGATGATTTGGTCGATGCGAGGGAGGGGGAAGGGATCCTTGGGGCAAGCCTTGTTGAGGTCTTTGAAATTGACGCATAGGCGCCAGGATTTGTCCTTCTTTGGTATTATTACCAGATTTGCCAGCCAATCTGGATGCTTGATATCTTTGATGAATCTGGCCTCAAGTAGTTTGGCTAGCTCTTCTCCCATGGCTTGCCGTTTAGTCTCTGAGAAGCGCCTAAGAGTCTATTTGACTGGCTTGTATCCTTTCAGTATATTGAGGCTGTGTTCGGCCAGCCTACGTGGGATGCCCGACATGTCTGAAGGATGCTAGGCGAAAATGTCCCGATTCTCGCATAGGAAGTCTCGTAGTGCGGCGTCCATTGTGGGGCTCAACTGTGTCCCGATGGAAGCTGTCTTTGTGGGGTCCGTTGGATGGACCTGGAATTTGACTATCTCGTCTACAGGTTGAAATGAGGTGGACTTGGGTTGTTTGTCGAGTATCACGTCGTCCCTGTCCACCGTGGCGTGCAGCATTGTTAGTTCTTCGGCCGCTAGGGCTTCGGATAGTGCTTCCTGGGCTACTGCTGCAGTTTTATTTTTGGCGCGGAGTGCGATGTACGGATCACTAGCTAGGGTCTGGATTCCATTGGGTCCGGGCAGTTTAAGTTTCATATACCCGTAATGGGGTATAGCTTGAACGCTCATGAATGCGTCCCACCCTAAAAGGGCGTGGTATCCGCTGCTGAAAGGAGCCACTTGGAATGTGATTTCTTCGGACATGTAATTCTCCGGGGAGCCGAAACCACATCGAGTGTGATTTTTCCTGCACACCGTGCCTCCCGGCTAGGGATGATTCCCCTGAAGGTCGTGCCGCTGTGCTCAATGCGGCTTTTATCAATTTCCATCTTGTTGAGTGTTTCTTCATAGATCAGGTTTAATCCGCTTCCGCCGATGTCGGGGGTTGGGTGCGACATATGCCAAAGGATGGCTTATCATGGTGGGAGCGAGTAGAACGTCGCCGGTGCCAGGAAACGGGATTAGGCGAAGGCATGCACGCCGGCGAATCTTACCCACCTTCGGGGCTCTCCGGGGAGATAACACCCCTACTGCTGCTCTGCGGGGTCTCCGCATGATCACTAAGGCGTAGTGACTACAAGGTTGCTCCTAGAGCTGTATTCTAGAGGTGGAAGGAGGCAAGGCTAGCCTTCTTCTCCCTATATGATCTGGTCTAAGGCCAATGGATGCGAACCCTTTGCATGGGTGCCCTGGGGGGTTTATATAGGCCTACCCCCCGGGGGTACAATGGTAATCCGGCTAGGTGCGGATCCCAGCCGTCTGTCTCACGGGCCGCCTTCTTCTCCACCGACTGCTGGGGCCCACCGACTTGCGGGCCCCGCCGGCGAGTCCGGCACTGTAGCCGTGCTTCTGATGACGCAGGCTTGGTCATTGGGTCGTGGCAACAGTGCCGCTGTCTATCGGGCGATCACGGTCGTTACTCCCATCTTGTCTGGTTAATGGCGCGTGGGACCCGTAGGAGAGGCTGGCCGACTCTGGGGGGCCGACTCCTACGGGGCCGCCTTCGGGGCGTATCCGCCGTCTTCTATGCTCTCACTGACTGGCGGGTCCGCCGTCTCTGTGCCGTATAGGTAGGCCATCGTGGCCACAGTGCACCGCGTACTGTGGCTGAGGTCAGGTCTGGCATGGCTACAGTGCCGGGCCACGCCGGAGATCTCCGGCGGTACGGCACACTGTAGCCACGCCGGCTCCCCGTAAGCAGGAGGTGACGGCCACGCCATGGTCGTACCCGCCCCGCCTGTCGCAACGAGTGTAGAGTCGTGGGCCGACTCCCCATAGCCGGCTCCTCCGGAAGTCGTCGGCCATGAGTCAGCCCATCTGGAAGTCGGCATCTGAGACTCGGCTCATCTGGGAGTCGGTATCTGAGACTCGGCTCATCTGGGAGTCGGTATCTGAGACTCGGTCCATCTGGGAGTCGTCATCTGAGACTCGGCTCATCTGGGAGTCGCCATCTGAGACTCGACTTGTCTGGGAGTCGCCATCTGAGACTCGGCTCATCTGAGAGTCGTCATCTGAGACTCGGCTTTGAGGGGCGCGGCCTGCCCCGATGTCATGAAAGGTTCTGGGGCTCGGGTCAGCCTACCCGTGGCCCATTACTCCGACAGTAGTCCCCGAAGCTTATGAGGCTCCGAGAGTGACTCACTGGGGGGCCTCAACAGTTTCATTCTTCCGGCTGGTGGAATCTGGGCTTCGTTTACCGTCTTCCTCTGGGCCGACTATCCGTAGTCGGATTCGTAGAGGGCCGTCCTGCTCTGTGGAGAGCTCGAAAGTCGTGGCGGGAGACCAGGCGGCGTGCCTGATACGTTTCCCTGCGGCCGCCCACCGTGGCCCTATCGCGTGGCGCCACGCGGCAGGGACAGTCTGCCGGCCCACGCGCGCGACGGGACGGGCTGTCAGGCGGGGCCCGCCACTACGCACATCGGCACGCAAACGAATCCGCTGCGGCTATGCGAAGGGTTAGGCTTCCCACGCCGTTACTGCACAGTAACTTCGTGAGGTAAATCGTGGGGCGGCGTGGGGCTCTGGGCGCAGTTAATCCCACGCCCGCCCCCTCGGCTTCTCAGCCTTCAAGGCTATAAGTAGGGGGAAGTGGAGCGGCATAGCACGCGCGCCCATCTCCCCCGACCCCCGCTTCCTCTCGCCTCCTCTCTCCTTCTTGCCGTCGGCGAGCAGAACCACACCGCACCAGCCAGCGATGAGCTCCTCCTCCTCCGCCGCGGCTCTGGCCGTGCGTTCCGGCGCGTGGGATGGCTCGGAGGTCAACAACGACCTCATTGAATTCCTCCACAAAATGCGCCGGCTCCCCGACGCACACCTCGTGCGAGCCCGCACCGCGCTGGCGAAGGAGATATCGCCGGCGCCGGAGGAGGGCGAGCAGGTCATCTTCCGCTCGCACCTCATGCGCGGCCTGGGGCTGCCGGCGAGTGGCTTCTTCCGCTCCTTCTTGGAGTTTCACAGCCTCCAACCGCACCACCTCACCCCGAATACGGTGGTGCTGCTCTCCGCCTTCGCCACTCTGTGCGAAGGTTTCCTCGGCGTTCTCCCCACCATCGAGCTGTGGGGAGAATTCTTCTCTTCTAAGCTCGGCACGCACGTCGCCGGCGTGCCGGCTCAGTGCGGTGCCTTCATCGTGATGCAGCGCTCGACGGCCGACAACCCCTTCCCTTCCATCTTGTTGATCAAGTCGGTGAGGATGTGGCAGCGCTCGTACTTCTACGTGAAGAACCTCGCCTCCGACGGCGACTGGGTTAATCTGCCGACTTACGAAGCCGACCCCCCAGCTGGGAGGCTCCCTAGCTGGTCTCATTGGGTCAAGACACTGACTCCCGCCGGAGCCGCCACTGTAGCGCGACTCCGAGTCTTGACGCAGTCGAAGGGCCTTGTCGGGTCCGACTTGCTGGCCGCCTTCGTGGCGCGCCGAGTTCTCCCGCTCCAAGGTCGGCCTCACCTGATCTGTCAGATGAGCGGCCTCCGAGACCCAAGTCGGATGAGCACCAAGGAGATGCCCCACGCGGAGGTGGCAAACATGGTGAACCATATCACACACTGCGAGTTCGGGGAGGACTGGCAGTTCGGCAAGGAGCCGTACTCGCGCGACAACCCCCCGCCAGTGGTAAGTCGCATCTCCTTATTGCTTTGTCTTCTTTGCAGCCGAATCCTGTTTCTGATTCTCGTTGGTTTCTTCTGAACTAGAACCCCCTCATGCAGCCTGCAGCCGGCGCCATGAGACAGCCCCGCGAGTTTGTCCCCGATCGTGCGGAGAGCGACGTCGACGACCCCGACTTGGGGGCAGCGGTGATGGAAGCCGACGCCGAAGGCGGGGGAGGAGGAGCGGTAGGCGGCTTCAGGCCCTCGGCCACCTTCGCCGACTGGCCTGATGACGACACCAAAGAGGAAGTCGCCCCGCGCCACCAGCCGAGGGTCGGCTCGTCGGGTGCCGGCTCCTCCGCCGGCCTGGCTGGCCAAGGCGGCGCGAAGAGGCGTCACGCCGGGCCGAGTGCGCCCGGCGGCAAATTGAAGAAGTTCAAGGGGGCGGCCGCCGCGACCAGACGGGAGGAGGCGGCCGCGAAGGCCAACCGCTTCCGTAGGGATGTGAGAAGGCCGCCGCTAGTCTCTCCGTAAGTCTTTACACTTTTTTATTTTCCTTCGGTGAATCTTGTCCGAGTCTTCTTTATACTCCTCCCATTCTTCTTCAGGGCCCCTCTTTCCCTTGAGAGAGTCGCCATCCCCTCCGTCATGGGGTCGGCGGAGACGTCCGCCAATACTCGGTGGGTCGACCCCGCCGCCGACCTCCGGGAGGCGACGGAGCGAAACGCGCGGGAGAAGCGCGACGGGGAGGAGGCCGACCGTCTGGAGAAGGCGGAGGCCGAGAAGGCGGCCGCCTCCGCCCAGAATAAGTTGGAGGATGCCGAAGCCGCCCTTGCGGCGAGACGGCGAGCCGAGGAGACCGCGCGTCGCCGATCAGCGATGCTCGTCCCCCCATTGTCCTCTGCACCGCCGCCTCCAGAGTTCACGGGGTAGACCGGAGAGGCCGGCACCGAGAACCCCATCGCGGAGAAGGAGAGCGGCGAGGCTTCCATGTCGGACACTCTCGTGCCGCCACCGCCGCCTCCATCGCCGTCTAGGAGGCCGCACGACAAACAGCCGGCGGGTCCGCCGGAGCCGCCGACCACGGACGAGTCCGAGGCGAGGCTGCTTCTCCAAGTCGCCTCGCCGGTGCGCCGCCGTCTTGAGAGGGCGACCTCGGCGCCGCGACCTCGGGAGCCTGGCGCCGCCAGCTCGGCAACCCTAGACGCCGAGGCAACAAGCGCCGCGCCCATCGGGTGGTTGCACGGAGGCGGTACCGGGCCGCTAAATCAAGCGCTTCTGGATGTTCAGGCGAAGCTGCGCGCTGAAGGTGAAGCCCTTCAAACTTGCACCAGGGCGCATCTGGCAGCGCGGACGGCCGTCCGAGTACGTTTCCTTCTTCTTTTTGATTCTTGTTTTTCTCTGTGGGGGCGCGCTGGCGCACCCACTGGGCGTAGTCCCCGAGTTCCGGGCCGGCCACTGAGCAGGCGGCTCGGAACTCCCTCTGGCGAGTTCCAAACACTTATTTTGTCCGAAATCTCTGTTTGCAGGAGTATCACAACCTCCGCGCCACTGCCTTTAACCGCAATGTTGAGGAGTTGAGCAAGCGGACTGCCGACTTGACGGAAAGCCGGAGTAAGTTTTTTCCCTTTCTTCTTCGCGGGGGCGCGCTAGCGCACCGCGGGCTGTAGTCCCCGAGATTCGGGCCGACTACTGAGCAGTCGGGCCGGATCTCCCCGGCGATCTTTTTTGCTGACGACTTTGTCGTTTCCTTTCTTGTTCTTCTTTATTCGCGAGGGCGTGCTGGCGCACCCGCGGGCTGTAGTCCCCGAGATTCGGGCCGACTGCTGAGCAGTCGGGCCGGATCTTCCCGGCGATCTTCTTTGCTGACGACTTATTTGTCTCGTTCTTTCGAGTTTCAGGGGCCAACGCTACTCTTCAGGGGCAGCTGGGTGAAGTTAACACTGCCTTGCGCGCCAAGGGGGAGGAGTGCAGCAAACTCGCTGCGGAGCGCGATGTGCTTACTGCGCAGCTGGCCGAGCAGAAGGAGCTGCTCAAGAAGGCGCAGGACGAGGCTGAGAAGAAGGAGGCTGCTCTCCTGGCCGAGTTCGAGAGCGAGCGCTCCTCCTGGACCGACAGGGAGGCGATGCTGACTTCCGGCTTCCACGAGATTGAGGATATCGTCGATGGTGAGCTTTCTTTCTTTGAATTTCCGACTATGTGTCAGGCTGACTTCTGATTTTTTGACTTGCTTCTTTTTTTTTGTCTTGGCAGACTTCTTCCCTGGCCACTCGCAGGCAGTCCCTCTGGCCATCGAGGCTGATCGTGAGGTGCGAAGGGCAAATGCTGAGGTGATTGCCGCCAATGCTCCCTTGACCGTCGATGAGCAGCTTCCGAGCATCGAGGCCCGTCTTCATCCGGCCCACCGGCGGATGCGCCGGCTTCAGTGTGCCGGCGCCCAGGCTGTTGCCGCTCTGTGGCCAGACATGCCGGCTCTGCACACCGCCAGTCGGACCGCCGACTGGCTGGAGGTCGCCGCCGGCCGTCTTGAGGCTTGGAAGGGTTCCTCGGCCCGGGCCGGAGCGCGCCGGGCCTTGGAGTTCATCAAGGCGTGGTATCCGGGGCTGGACCTGGACCGTCTAGCTGCGTTCTGGTCAGAGACCCAAGCCGAGCTGGAGGCTGTGGAGGGCGCCCTTGTCGAGCGTGCGGCAGCCATCGCCGAGTACACGGACACCAGTGTCTTCGTCCCCGAGCGGGCTGAAGGCGGTGAGGAAGTGCCGCCAGAGTGGTTCGGGATGAACCCGGAATATGGCGAGGACTCGACGGAGGTGATTGACTCCAGCACTGAGGAAGAAGGCGAGGCGGAGGACGAAGGAAAGACGGAGGTGCCAGAGGGCGGAGCGGGCGACCAGCCTAAGCTTGACCGTTCCTCCAGCAACGAGCCGCGTCCGACCGGGCCGACTGCCGCTGGCGGCGATCAAGCCGAGACTGCCCAGCTGACTCCCCCGGCGCCTGACACCGCCATCTCCTCCGACCCTCCGAACCCGTCTGCTGCTCCTTAGGCTGCCTTCTGGCTTTATTTATCTATTCTAGAAAATCTTTGATGAACTTGTTAATTTGCACAATTCCACCCTCGGGGTGTATTTTAAACTTCTGTCTGAAGACTCGGCCAATGGGCCTATGCTTATCTAAATATTAATCTGAGTTCTATCTTTCCTTGCTCATTACTCCTTTGCCTTTTCCCTTGCCGCCTTCCCCTAGTTGCCGCTTTGCCAGCCGGCAAACCGCTCTGCGGACTGCCGCTGGGCCAAATGCCTGGCTACTTTGGGGAAAGCAGGTACTTGCCTTTCTTTGGAGTTTATTTAACAAGTTGGATAGAAAGAAGTAAGCCGAATACTCGCGAGTCGGCTTGTAAGAAAGGGGGGCTGGAAACCGGCTTAGGCTATGTTGATGTTTTGGGTCCTTAGCCATTTTTTGTGTGGACACCCATTCATCCTTACTCCTGCCTACCAAACAGTTGCTCTGCGAGCTGCGGCTTCTGGCAGGAGACGGCTTAGGCGCCGCACACTACTTGTCTGACTTCAGGAAACATTTCATAGCGCCAGACGGCGAATCCCCGGGCCGACTAGTTGAACCCGACGCCAAGCGGCGTAGCAAGAAGTAGCATACTTGAAGGCATAATTCTTATCATACATATAATCAAAAGGGGCAGTCCCCGAGCTCGTCTCGGGGGGCCCGAAGTCTCGGTACTTTAATACAAAAGGGGTAGCCTGATACATACTGAATTAACTGTAAACTCTTCGGAGGAGGTTTGCATTCCATGGTCGTTCCGACTCTTTGCCGGAGTCGGCTCTCTTGCGTGCTCGGGGCTTCTAGGCATCGATCAGGTAGTAGGAGTCATTGCCCAACACCTTGCTGACAATAAAGGGGCCTTCCCAAGGTGCCGACAGCTTGTGCTGGCCGGCTATCCGCTGGATCAGTCGGAGCACAAGGTCGCCCTCTTGGAAAGATCTTGGCTTGACCTTCCTGTTGTAGTATCGGCGCAGGCTCTGCTGGTAGATGTCGGACCGACTAAGTGCCAACAGCCGGCCCTCTTCCAGCAGATCGACACCGTCTTGTCGTGCTTCTTCTGCTTCCTCCTTGGTGTACATGGTGACTCGCGGGGAGTCGAATTCTATGTCCGTCGGGATGACAGCTTCAGCACCGTAGACGAGGAAGAAGGGCGTGAAGCCGGTTGACTTGTTTGGAGTCGTGCGCAGACTCCAGAGGACGGCTGGCAGCTCCTCAAGCCAACAGCCGGCCGAGCGCTCTAGTGGTTCAACCAGGCGGGGCTTGATGCCGGATAGGATGAGGCCGTTTGCTCGCTCTACCTGGCCGTTTGACTACGGATGGGCGATGGACGCTAAGTCCAGTCAGATGCCCTGTGTTGCGCAGAAACGGGCCAAAGCTCCTTTGGCAAAATTTGTGCCATTGTCGGTGATGATGCTATGTGGTATGCCATACCGAGTCGTAATGTCAGTGACGAAGGTTACTGCAGTCGGACCATTCAATTTCTTGATGGGTTTTTCTTCTATCCACTTGGTGAACTTGTCCACTGCGACAAGTAGGTGAGTCAGGCCGCCTCGTGCCGTCTTGAATGTTCCTACCATGTCCAGGCCCCAAACTGCAAAGGGCCAGGCGATGGGAATGGTCTTGAGCGCCGAAGCTGGCTGGAGCGGTTTGGAACGGAACATCTGGCACCCTTTGCAGTTTTGGACTAATTCCTTGGCTTCTTCCAGGGCAGTCGGCCAGAAGAATCCGTGTCGGAAGGCTTTGGCGACGAGTGCCCTTGAAGCCGCATGATGTCCACACTCGCCTTCATGGATGTCTCTGAGAATCGCTTGGCCTTGTTCTGCCTCGACACAGTGTTGGTAGACACCAGTGACACTGCGCCTGACCAGCTCTTTGTTGACTATGGTATAGGCTGCCGCTCGGCGTTGCACTTGCCGAGCCAGGATTTCATCAGCTGGCAGCTCTCTGTTTACTAGGAACTTGAGGATGGGCTGGGCCCATGAGGGTGCTGATACTTCTTCGATTGCCACTATTGCGACTTGGACAAGGGTGGCTGGGCCGGGAGGCGGCGGGCTGGGATCCGCGGCCGCTTGCTGGGTCGATGGAGTCCCCGGGCCGACTGGGGCAGTCCCCGGGCCGAGTTCTGGAGTCTTCGGGCTGACTGTCGCAGTCCTCGGGCCGGGTTCTAAAGTCCCCGGGCCGGCTTTGATTGCGGTATTTTTGGAGCCGTCTGTGAGGATTCTTGTGCCGTCTGCTGGTGCTCTTGAGTCGGATCCAACTTCTTTGGGAGGAGCTGGCACAAAAATGGAGTCTGATTTTGGCGAAGGCTTGATAGACGGCTTGAGGAGGCGCTGAAGGGCGACGCCGGATGGTATTGCTTGACGGGTGGAGCCGACTCGTCCCAGGGCGTCCGCTTGGTCATTATCATTTCTTGGAATGTGAAGGAATTCACACCCCTCAAAATATCCGCTGAGTTGCTGCACCAGGAAGCGGTAGCTCGCCATGTTTGCGTCTTTGGCGTCCTAGTTGCCACATGACTGCTGGACCACCAAATCGGAGTCGCTGTACCACAGGATCCGGCGGATGCCGAGCTCTTTGGCAAGCCGGAGCCCGTGAACGAGCGCCTCGTATTCGGCAATGTTGTTGGAGGCGGCGAAGTGGATTTGCAGTGCGTACTTGAGCTTGTCGCCTTTGGGGGAGGTGAGGACGACGCCGGCTCCCAGGCCGGTGCGCATCTTGGAGCCATCGAAATGCATTCGCCAATGGGTGGAGTCAGGCGTTGGCGGCAGGTACTGGGTCTCGGCCCAGTCGACAAGGAAGTCGGCTAGTGCCTGTGTCTTGATGGCGGTGCGGGGCTGGTAGTAGATGGTGTAGGGAGCCAGATCTATGGCCCACTTGGCTACTCGGCCTGAAGCATCACGGCTTCCGATGATCTCGGCTAGTGGAGCGGTGCAAACCACAGTGATTGGATGTTCTTGAAAGTAAGGGTTCAACTTCTTGGCGGCGAAATGCACGCCGTAGCACATCTTCTGGTAGTGGGGGTAATTCTGCTTGGAGGTCGACAGTACCTCGCTCAGGTAATATACCGGTCTCTGGACAGGGAGCGCCTTGCCTTCCTCCTTGCGCTCGACTACGACAACTATGATGACTACCCGGCTGGTGGCGGCAATGTATAGGAGCATTGGCTCTTTGGGAGTCGGAGCCGCCAGCACAGGAGGAGTAGTCAACATCTTCTTCAGCTCGAGAAACGCTTCATCCGCCTTGTGGTTCCACTCGAAAAAGGTGGCCTTCTTCATCAGTTGGTACAAAGGGAGAGCCTTCTCGCCCAGCCGACTGATGAATCGACTGATGGACGCCAAGCAGCCGATGAACTTCTGCACATCTAACAGTCGGCGGGGGACTGCCATCCTCTCGATGGCTTTGATCTTTACAGGGTTGCACTCTTTGCCGCGTTCAGAGACCAGGAAGCCAAGGAGCTGGCCAGCTGGTACTCCGAAGACGCACTTCTCTGGATTGAGCTTGATCTGGAATCGGCGTAGATTCTCAAAGGTTTCTTGGAGGTCTTCCAACAATGTTCCCCGCTTTTCCGTCTTCACTACCACATCATCCACATAGACGTGGGCATTTCTGTCGAGTTGCTTGAGGAGACACTTCTGCATGCAACGCTGAAAGGTGGCGCCGGCATTCCTCAAGCCGAACATCATAGTCAGGTAGCAGAAGGCTCCAAATGGCGTGATGAAGGCAGTCTTCAGTCTGTCTGCCGGGTTCAGCTTGATCTGGTGATATCCTGAATATGCATCTAAGAAGCTCAACAGCTCGCATCCGGCTGTGGAGTCTATCACCTGGTCAATTCTTGGCAGAGCAAATGGATCTTTGGGGCAAGCTTTGTTGAGGCTTGTGTAGTCGATACACATCCGCCACTGCTTGTTCTTCTTCAACACTAGGACCGGGTTCACCAACCATTCTGGAAAGAACACCTCCATAATGAAGCCGGCCGCTAGGAGTCGGGCTATCTCTTTTCCAACAACTCTTCTTTTCTCTTCTAACAGGCGGCGCAAGGGCTTCCTGACGGGCTTCACATCAGATCGGACATGTAACTTGTGCTCGGCGAATTCCGTCGGTACACCTGGCATGTCTTTAAGGGACCATGCAAAGATGTCCCGATTCCCACGGAGGAAATCGACGAGCTCGCCTTCCTATTTGCTGTCTAGGTTTGCACCTATGACAGCGTGCCTCTCTGGGTGCTTCGGGTCCAAAGGTATCCTCTTTGTTTCTTTAGCCGGCTTGAACAAACCCTCAGCTTCCGACTCTTTGGGGTCGGGCGACATTTCTGGCTGCTTGCCGGCCAATGCCACAACCCGGTCAAGGAGCCGCCTCTCCACTACGATCACCAGGGACTCGGCCAGCCGACTG
Organism: Triticum aestivum; assembly: GCF_018294505.1. Lineage (NCBI taxonomy): Eukaryota > Viridiplantae > Streptophyta > Magnoliopsida > Poales > Poaceae > Triticum > Triticum aestivum. Next base: position 303,992,999 of record NC_057795.1, on the reverse strand, counting down.
CTCTCGACCGCACAGGCGGACGACTTCCTGTAGTCTCCATCCATGGTCAGAATCCCCTTTGAACTCGGCATCTTCATCTTGAGGTAGGTGTAGTGGGGGACTGCCATGAACTTGGCTAAAGTAGGTCGGCCAAGCAACGCTTGGTATGGGCTTTCAAGGTCCACCACTTCAAACTAGACTGGCTCTCGGCAAAAATGATCTTTGTCTCCGAAGAGGACGTCTATCTGGATCTTGCCGATCGGGGAGTAGGAAAGGCCAGGTACAATGCCGTGGAAAACAGTTCGGCTGCTTTGAAGCTGTTTCTGCTTGATTCCTAATTTCCCCATGGTATCCTTGTACAGGATGTTGATGCTGCTACCTCCGTCTATCAGCATTCGCGAGAAGCAAGCGGCCCGCCTATCAGTGGCCAAGGTTGCACTCAGAACCAAGGCATAGGAGCCCGGATTCGGCATCACCTCTGGGTGATCTGCTCTGCTCCAACTAATAGGCTTCTCGGACCAATGCATAAACTCCGGAGTATCTGATGCTACTGCATTTACTTCTTGCTGCTGCAACCGTCTGCTGCGTTGATCGTCAGCCATACTGGTGAACACCACATATGCTCCATGCTCTTCGGGGTATTCATCTTGTATGGCACCGACTGGCCTGGCCGCCGGCTGCTGGGGCGGCTGTGGAGGCGGCGGCCCAGCAGGCGGTGGGGGAAGGAGGCCGTCTCCCTTGGCGATTCTGGTGAGCCAGTGGCATTTCCGGGTGGTGTGGTTTGATGGCTTCGCGCCACTGTGAAACTTGCAGGGACCATCCAGAGTTTGCTCGTAAGAGAAGGCCGACAGCCAGTTGGACTTGCCGCCTTCCTGCCGCTTCGCCGGAGGCTGCCCCTTAGCCTGTTGGTCTTCGACTGTCGCGACCTGCCGACTGCTGGAAGTCGGCTGCGGGGCCTTACGCTTGTGATCATTCTGTTGCTGTCGCCGACTGGTATCTCCAGCCGGAGTTCTGGGAGCTTGAGGGGCCACTTTGCCAGTTGCACTAACTTGAATATCTGTCTTCATGGAGGAGTCGGCTGTGGCATATTTGTCTGCAATGACCAGCAACTCATCGATGGTCTCGGGCTCGTCGTAGAGGAGCCGGTGCTTGAGGAGGGTGCCTTCTCTGCACCCGGCGGTGAAGTACTCGATAGCCTGCACCTCGTGCACGCCCTCGCAGGAGTTCTGAAGCTCGCCCCATCGCGTGAGGTAATCGCGAGTCGACTCGTCTTGGCCTTGCACGCACAAGGAGAGTTGGGGTGGCTTGGGGGGTCGCTTGTACGTGCTGGTGAAGTTGCGGATGAAAGCTTCGGTGAAGTCGACCCAACTGTTGATGCTGCGGGGCTTCAAACTGTTCAGCCAGGTCCGGGCCGTACCCTGGAGCATGAGCGCAACGTACTTCACGGCAACACGCTTGTTGCCGTTTGCTATGTTGACGGCTGTGGAGTAGTCGACTAGCCAATCTTCCGGCTTCACGGAGCCGGTGTATTTGGGCATGTCTCGGGGGAGCGTGAACCCTTTGGGGAAAGGCTCATCTCGGATGCGGGGCCCAAAGCAGGGTGGACCCAGCTCGTCTTCTTCTTCCAGCGTTAGGGATCGGTGGAGTCGGTCGATCTGGTGGCGAGCGTCATTCTCTCCGACTCCCTCTCGACGGCCGAGGCGGTCGCCGAGAGTCGGATGCTCGATAGGCAGCGGGGAGACTCGTCTTTCCCTTCGGGGTGGGGGAGGCAGGTAGTCGTCCTGCCGCTCCACTGCTCTTGGGCGGCCGTCTTGGTCGCGCTCGATGGTGATGCGAGTCCGACTGTGGCTGACAGCCGGATCCTTCTCTTTTCTTCCGTGGACTCTGCCAGTCGGCGTCCGAGACATCGCGCCTTGATCTCGGTGGGGAGGTAAGTCGTCATTCTGTCACTGTGGCGCCTCCGCGCAACAGCCGGCTTCGTTCTGTGCGGCAGCCGCTTTGAGGAGTCGCTAGACTCGCTCGGTCATTAGGCGGCGCTCTTCGCCTTCGAAGTTGTCCAGCTCGTCGGCTGCCGCCTGGGCGGCACGAATGTTCTCCGCAAGCGTGGCATATATGGGGCGATCGGCCCTGAATAGGTTGGCGACGACCGTGCCGTGTTGTCGCACCGCGCCTAGGCGGCTAGGCCTAGTCGGCGCTGGTGAGCCTCCCACAGCACGATCCATCTCACGTTGGTAGGCCTCCGACAAGCGTCTCATGCTTGCCACCTTCTTTGCGCCTTCGACAAGCTGAAGGCGGCGTGCCTCCAGCGTCTCGGCGTCAGCGTCCTCTAGAATGGGCGCCGTCAGGTCTCGCAGAGCCGCATCGAGCGGGTCATGAGCTCCTTCACCGGAGTGCTCGCCGTGACTGATGACGAGCACTTCCGTGATGGTGCTTCCGCCGCTCGCCTCGCGAGGGAGCGGCTCGTCGTAGATCACCATGTTGGAGGGGAACGTGTCGAGCGACACGCCGTCGGAGTCGACCAGCATCGGGTCAGTGGAGCCTACGGTCCAAGTCCACGGCAGGCTCGCCGGCAACGTGGAGATGGTCGAGGAGGACCGCGAGGAGGCTTTCAGGGCCGTCCGTGCCCGCATCGGATGCAGGCTCATCGGAGATGCTAACCTCGCCGAGAAGGTCAGTGAGGAAGCTCGCCGCGCAGGCGTCATCGATGCTTTGCAGCGCGTCAGGGCAAGCGCCATCGGGCGTGCCGGGCTGGCTATGCTCGCGGGGGAGGAAAAGGGTTCCCGTCCATAGCAGGTCTCCGGACGATGGTGCACCTCGCCCCACGGTGGGCGCCAAATGTCGGGGGTTGGGTGCGACATATGCCAAAGGATGGCTTATCATGGTGGGAGCGAGTAGAACGTCGCCGGTGCCAGGAAACGAGATTAGGCGAAGGCATGCACGCCGGCGAATCTTACCCAGCTTCGGGGCTCTCCGGGGAGATAACACCCCTACTGCTGCTCTGCGAGGTCTCCGCATGATCACTAAGGCGTAGTGACTACAAGGTTGCTCCTAGAGCTGTATTCTGGAGGTGGAAGGAGGCAAGGCTAGCCTTCTTCTCCCTATATGATCTGGTCTAAGGCCAATGGATGCGAACCCTTTGCATGGGTGCCCCGGGGGGTTTATATAGGCCTACCCCCCGGGGGTACAATGGTAATTCGGCTGGGTGCGGGTCCCAGCCGTCTGTCTCACAGGGCCGCCTTCTTCTCCGCCGACTGCTGGGGCCCGCTGACTTGCGGGCCCCGCCGGCGAGTCCGGCACTGCAGCTGTGCTTCTGATGACGCAGGCTTGGTCATTGGGTCGTGGCAACAGTGCCACCGTCTATTGGGCGATCACGGTCGTTACTCCCCATCTTTTCTGGTTAATGGCGCGTGAGACCCGTAGGAGAGGCTGGCCGACTCTGGGGGGCCGACTCCTATGGGGCCGCCTTCGGGGCGTATCCGCCGTCTTCTATGCTCTCACTGACTGGCGGGTCCGCCGTCTCTGTGCCGTATAGGTAGGCCATCGTGGCCACAGTGCACCGCGTACTGTGGCTGAGGTCAGGTCTGGCATGGCTACAGTGCCGGGCCACGCCAGAGATCTTCGGCGGTACGGCACACTGTAGCCACGCCGGCTCTCCGCAAGCAGGAGGTGACGGCCACGCTGTGGTCGTACCCGCCCCGCCTGTCGCAATGAGCGTAGAGTCGTGGGCTGACTCCCCATAGCCGGATCCTCCGGAAGTCGCCGGCCATGAGTCGGCCCATCTGGAAGTCGGCATCTGAGACTCGGCTCATCTGGGAGTCGGTATCTGAGACTCGGCTCATCTGAGAGTCGGTATCTGAGACTCGGTCCATCTGAGAGTCGTCATCTGAGACTCGGCTCATATGGGAGTCGCCATCTGAGACTCGGCTCGTCTGGGAGTCGCCATCTGAGACTCGGCTCATCTGAGAGTCGTCATCTGAGACTCGGCTTTGAGGGGCACGACCTGCCCCGATGTCTTGAAAGGTTCTGGGGCTCGGGTCAGCCTACCCATGGCCCATTACTCCGACAGCCGTCCATGAGTACTTTAGTGAGCCGAAAGCCATCCACGATTGGGCTAAGGACCAAAGCGGCTGGTGCCCGGACTGTCTGGAATTGAGGTTTGTCACTGGCACTAAAAGTTATAGCAGTGTCGTTCCACGGATTTATTTTTGCCACGTGGCAGATTTCAGCGAAATTTCGATGAGAACGCTTGCGCCTATTATTTGAGGCAAAAGTCTCGAAGAAAGTCAGTACCGCATTGTTGTCTCCATGCCTTTCTGATGGTGAACCTCCTACTGCTTCTTCCAGTTCTGAAACTGGGATTGGCCTATTGACTTTGCCCTTCCTTTAGACAAAGAGCCCCCTATGTTGCTCTGCTTTATGGTTTACAAGAAGATCCTCGCCGCTTTGCTACCTGCCGGAGTATCCAACGTGCTCTGAGGCTATACGTTGGCGTAGTATCCGGCATGCTGTGAATCTTGCATGGCCCATTGAGCCGTTCTTCCAATATGGTTCCAGGCCCTGGGGCGGGCTTTGATTTTTTGAGGATTGGATAGGGTAACTTACAAGAGTTTGCCCTTTTAGCTTGGAGGAAGGGTTTAGTGAGAGCCGGATTATCCCAAAAGTCTGTTTGGGTTTTCCAGGCACTTTCCATCGCACAGTACTTCTATACTATGGCTGCTAAGTCGACAAAGTGTACTATGTCACGACGACTTATAGCATTAAGGATCCCTTTGTTCGTGCAATTTTTGCAAAAAAGTGAGATTGCGTCTTCCTCACGACAATCCTTGACCTTGTTTATCACAAGGAGGAATCTGGCCCAGTAGCGATGTACTGTCTCTTGGGGCTCTTGTCTGATATGGGAGAGACGGCTTAAGTCTGGGTGGGTGGGGGTAGTTAAATCTGGATTCTGATCCGATCTAACACCCAGGGGCAGAGGAGCTTCTGGGCTTAGCAGCTCGGGCTCCGGGGTGCTGCCCGATTTTTCCGGCGTGTTGCCCGATTCTAAGTTCGGGGTCTGGGTCATGTCCCCCCACGAATGGGTATCTGGCTCAGAGAGCTCGGTAATCCGGACATAGTTCGTCCTCAAAATAGAGGGATAGTCCATGTGTGGCTCTTCCACTACCGCTATCTCGTGGGTGACCAGTGAGGATTTAATATCCCTTTGGTCGGGTTTAAGCCCAATCCGATCATAGTCTGTAGTGACTCCCAAAGCGGCGATGCGATCCAAGAGCTCATTAAGGGAGGAGAGCTCAATTGGATCCATCTGTTCGGCGAGTTCCGAATTGACATGGAGGCTGTTTTTGATGACCCGAGAGGTCATCTTGGCGCGGAAGCCGATCGGGCGGCCATGACGTAGCCGCCAAGTCGGAGAATTTGGCCTACCGCCAGTGCTCCCTCAGAGGTGATGTTGTCCTTGACAACGAGATGAGCCATCGAGCCTTGCAGCGACGACACAGATGAACTCTCAATGAAAGCACCAATGTCAGTGTCAAAACCGGCGGATCTCGGGTAGGGGGTCCCGATCTGTGCGTCTAAGGCTAATGGTAACAGGAGGCAAGGGACATGATGTCTTACCCAGGTTTAGGCCCTCTCGATGGAGGTAAAACCCTACTTCCTGCTTGATTGATCTTGATGATATGAGTATTACAAGAGTTGATCTACCACGAGATCATAGAGGCTAAACCCTAGAAGCTAGCCTATGATGATTATGATTGTTTTTCTACGAACTAAACCCTCCGGTTTATATAGACACCGGAGAGGGCTAGGGTTTACACAGAGTCGGTTATAAAGAAGGAGATCTAATATCTGGATCGCCAAGCTTGTCTTCCACGCAAAGGAGAGTCCCATCCGGACACGGGATGAAGTCTTGAGTCTTGTATCTTCACAGTCCAACAGTCTGGCCAAAGTATATAGTCGGGCTGTCCGGATACCCCCTAATCCAAGACTCCCTCAGGCGCCGCTCCCTTCCCCACTCCAATTCAGATCCCTTCCTTGTGGGGGGCGCACTAGCCCCTTGTGGGCTGGTTAGCCTCCCTCCTATGGCCCATATGGCCCATATCTTTCCCCGGGGGTTCTAGTAACCCCTCCGGTACTCTGGTATGTACCCGATGCACTCCGGAACCCTTCTGGTGTCCGAATACTACCTTCCAATATATCAGTCTTTACCTCTCGACCATTTTGAGACTCTTTGTCATGTCCTGATCTCATCCGGGGCACAGAACAACCTTCGGTCACCAAAACACATAACTGAAAGATCATGGATGTCGCCTAGAGGGGGGGGGGGTGAATAGGCGCTTTAAAATAATTACAGTTTAGGCTTGAACAAATGCGGAATAAACCTAGCGGTTAATTTGTCAAGCACAAAACCTACAACAACTAGGCTCACCTATGTGCATCAACAACTTATGCTAAGCATGATAAGTAACTATGTGATAGCAAGATATATGACAAAGAACAGTATGGCTATCACAAAGTAAAGTACATAAGTAAAGGGCTCGGGTAAGAGATAACCGAGGCACGCGGAGACGATGATGTATCCCGAAGTTCACACCCTTGCGGATGCTAATCTCCATTTGGAGCGGTGTGGAGGCACAATGCTCCCCAAGAAGCCACTAGGGCCATCGTAATCTCCTCATGCCCCTGCACAATGCAAGATGCCATGATTCCACTAAGGGACCCTTGAGGGCGGTCACCGAACCCGTACAAATGGCAACCCTTGGGGCGGTCACCGAACCCATACACTTTGGCAACCCTTGGGGGCGGTCACCGGTACCCGTCAAATTGCTCGGGGCGATCTCCACAACCTAATTGGGGACCCCGACGCTTGCCCGGAGCTTTACACCACAATGATTGAGCTCCGAACAACACCAACCATCTAGGGCGCCAAGGCACCCAAGAGGAACAAGCTCTAGGGTGCCCAAACACCCAAGAGTAATAAGCTTCTCAAACTTCACTTCCATGTATCACCGTGGAGAACTCAAACTGATGCACCAAATGCAATGGCAAGGGCACACGGAGTGCCCAAGTCTTTCTCTCCCAAATCCGACCAAAGAACTTAATTCTAGGGAGGAAAATGAGAGGAAGAATGAAAGAAGAACACGAAGAACTCCAAGATCTAGATCCAAGGACCCCTCACTTAGAGGAGAAAGTGATAGAAACGTGGATCTAGATCTCCTCTCTCTTTTCCCTCAAGAACTTGCAAGAATCATTGGAGGGATTGAGAGTTACCAAGCTCGAAGAAGGTTAACAATGGGGGAAGAACACGAGCTCAAACGATAAAGTTCATTGGGGAAGAAGACCCCCTTTTATAGGTGGGAAAAAATCCAACCGTTATGCTCACAGCCTGCATAGAGTGGTACTACCGCTCGACCTCACGGTACTACCGCAAGGGGTAGCGGTACTACCTCAAAGGGTAGCGGTACTACTGCTTGCGAGCGGTACTAAAAAAATACATCTGTGCCTACCATCGCTGGACTTGTGACGAGTTTTGGTCTGGAGCGGTACTACCGCTGTAGTAGCCGCAGTAGTACCGCTCTGGAGCGGTAGTAAAAAATTACATCCGCTCCTGTCCATGGTAGTACCATTGTTGCCTTTTTAGAACACCAAAACTGCCACAACTTCTGCAAAGCGGACTCCCAATTCAACAAAACCAAGTTTGTTGGAAAGCTAGCGACAAGGGCTAACACAATCTTGATAGAACTAACAATAAGAAGGAGATTAGAAAAGGCCCAAGAGAAAATGGTGAGAACCCTTCCTTGAAAAAGACCGGTAAAACCTCCAACACCGAAAACGCGATAGAAGAAGCATATGAAAGCCGTTTTTGATGTACTAGAGCTTGTGATGAAGATAACCACAAGCTCTAAAACCTTAAAAGAAAATACAAATAAGAATCAAGAAAGATGATGCAAGGATGCAATGGTTTGAGCTCTCTACAAACGATACGATCACGCTACTCACTTGAGAGCCCCCCTTGATAGTACGGCTATCGATCCTATAACCCGGTCTCCAAACTATCACCATGAGACCGGTAAAATATAAAACCTATCAAGGGCAAACCTTTGCCTTGCACGAAGTCCACTTGAGCTAGATGATGACGATCTTGACTCCCTCAAGTTGGACCACCTTTCTTGATTGCGTTGGGTCGATGAAGACTGGATGATTGCTCCCAGATACTCCACTATGGGTGAGCCACTCTTCGGAACATCTTCACAAGTCCATTGACACCACAATGGACGGAAAGCATAAAGCACTTGATCTCTTCATGATGCTCCACTTGAACTTGCGCACGACAATCTTGATGACGATCACCACTTGATGTCATCCTCTCCATTGGTTAAGTGATATCTTCCTCTTGACGCAAGCCCATGAACACGTACCTAACCCCACATAGAACTCTCACATAGACCATGGGTTAGTACACAAAGCACAATGGACAATGCTTACCATACCATGCGATCACTTGATCCCACTCGGTGTATCTTCTATGCTTTGTGTGATGATCAACTTGAATCACTCTCTGTACTTAGTCTTGATCAACATTGACTCTTTCCAACTCTATGACCAATCTTTGGATAATTCCTTAATACCACCTTGGTCAACTCATAAGCTCCTTGAAACCAACACATGTACTTTAAGAAATTCCTATGGACAAATCTTTCAAATATAACTCAATGCAACCATTAGTCCATAGAGAATGTCATCAATTACCAAAACCACACATGGGGGCACCACATGTCCATTCAATAACTCATATAATACATATCATCACTAAACGTTAAGCGTGCGGACCCTACGGGTTCGAGAACTATGTAGACATGACTGAGACACCTCTCCGGTCAATAACCAATAGCGGAACCTGGATGCTCATATTGGTTCCCACATATTCTACGAAGATATTTATTGGTCGAACCGCAATGTCAACATACGTTATTCCCTTTGTCATCGGTATGTTACTTGCCCGACATTCGATCGTCGGTATCTCCATACCTAGTTCAATCTCATTACTGGCAAATCACTTTACTCGTTCCGTAATGCATCACCCTGTAACTAACTCATTAGTCACATTGCTTGCAAGGCTTGAAATGATGTGCATTACTGAGAGGGCCCAAAGATACCTCTCCGATACTCGGAGTGACAAATCCTAATCTTGATCTATGCCAACCCAACAAACACCTTTGGAGATACCTTTAGAGCATCTTTATAATCACCCACTTACGTTGTGACGTTTGATAGCACACAAGGCATTCCTCCGGTGTCTGGGAGTTGCATAATCTCATAGTTGGAGGAATATGTATTTGTCATGAAGAAAGCAGTAGCAATAAAACGGAACGACCATTATGCTAAGATAATGGATGGGTCTTGTCCATCACACCATTCTCCTAATGATGTGATCCCGTTCATCAAATGATAACATATGTCTATGGCTAGGCAACTTAACTATCTTTGATTAACGAGCTAGTCAAGTAGAGGCATACTAGGGACACAGTGTTTTGTCTATGTATCCACACATGTATCAAGTTTCCGGTTAATACAATTCTAGCATGAATAATAGACATTTATCATGATATAAGGAAATATAAAAACAAAACTTTATTATTGCCTCTAGGGCATATTTCCTTCAGCCTCCCACTTGCACTAGAGTCAATAATCTAGTTCACATATCCATGTGATTTAACACCAATTGTTCACATCTATATTTGATTAACAATCAAAGGGTTTACTAGAGTCAATAATCTAGGTCACATCGCTATGTGATTAACACACAAAGGGTACTAAGGTGTGATCATGTATTGCTTGTGAGAAAAGTTTAGTCAACGGGTCTGTCATATTCAGAGCCGTATGTATTTTGCAAATTTTCTATGTCTACAATGCTTTGTGTGGAGCTACTCTAGCTAATTGCTCCCACTTTCAATATGTATCCAGACTGAGACTTAGAGTCGTCCGGATCAGTGTAAAAGCTTGCATCGACGTAACTCTTTATGATGAACTCTTTATTACCTCCATAACTGAGTAATATTTCCTTAGTCCTCTTAGGTAACTAAGGATAACTTTGACTGCTATCCAGTGATCCACTCCTGGATCACTATCGTACCCCCTTGACAAACTCATAGCAAGGCACACAACTGGTCTGGTACATCGCATGGCATACTTTATAGAACCTATGACTGAGGCATAGGGAATGACTTTCATTCTCTTTCTGTTTTCTGCTGTGGTTGGGTTTTGAGTCTTACTCAACTTTACACCTAGCAACATAGGTAATAACTCCTTCTTTGTTTGTTACATTTTGAACTACTTCAAAAATCTTGTCAAGGTATGTACTCATTGAAAAATCTTATCAAGCATCTTGATCTATCTCTATAGATCTTGATGCCCAATATGTAAGCTGCTTTACCGAGGTCTTTCTTTGAAAAACTCCTTTCAAACTCTCCTTTATGCTTTCCAGAAAATTCTACATCATTTCTGATCAACAATATGTCATTCACATATACTTATCAGAAAGGTTGTAGTGCTCCCACTCACTTTTTTGTAAATACAAGCTTCACCGCAAGTCTGTATAAAACTATATGCTTTGATCAACTCATCCAAGTGTATATTCCAACTCCTAGATGCTTGCACTAGTCCATAGATGGATCACTGGAGCTTGCACACCTTGTTAGCACCTTTAGGATCGACAAAACCTTCTGGTTGCATCATATACAACTCTCCTTAGAGATATCCATTTAAGGAATGCAGTTTTGACATCCATTTACCAGATTTCATAAAATATGGCAATTGCTAACATGATTCGGATGAACTTAAGCATCACCACGGTTGAGAAAATCTCATTGTAGTCAACACCTTGAACTTGTCGAAAACCCTTTTGCGACTAGTCGAGCTTTGTAGATAGTAACCCTACCATCAACATCCTTCTTCTTCTTGAAGATCCATTTATTCTCAATGGATTGCCCGATCATCGGGCAAGTCCACCAAAGTCCACATTTTGTTCTTATACATGGATCCTGTTTCAGATTTCATGGCTTCAAGCCATTTGTCAGAATCTGGGCTCATCATAGCTTCTTCATAGTTCATAGGTTCGCCATGGTCAAGTAACATGACTTCCAGAACAGGATTACTGTACCATTCTGGTGCAGATCGTGCTCTGGTTGACCTATGAGGTTCTGTAGCAACTCGATCTGAAGTTTCATGATCATTAGCTTCCTCTCCAGTTGGTGTAGACATTACGGGAACGAATTTCTCGGATGAGCTACTTTCCAAATTGAGAGAAGGTACAATTACCTCATCAAGTTCTACTTTCCTCCCACTCACTTCTTTCGAGGGAAACTCCTTCTCTAGAACGGTTCCGTTCTTAGCAACAAAGATCTTGCCTTCGGACTTGTGGTAGAAGGTATACCCAATTGTTTCCTTAGGGTATCCTATGAAGACGCAATTCTCCGATTTGGGTTCGAGCTTATCAGGCTGAAGCCTTTTGACATAAGCATTGCATCCCCAAACTTTAAGAAACGACAACTTAGGTTTGTTGCCAAACCATAGTTCATAGGGTGTCGTCTAAACAGATTTTGACGGTGCCCTGTTTAAAGTGAATGCAGTTGTCTCTAATGCATAACCCCAAAATAATAGTGGTAAATCGGTAAGAGACATCGTAGATCGCACCATATCCAATAAAGTGCGGTTACGACGTTCGGACACACCATTATGCTGTGGTGTTTCCAGGTGGCGTGAGCTGTGAAACTATTCCACATTGTTTTAAATGAAGGCCAAACTCGTAACTCAAATATTCTCCTCCACGATCACATCGTAGAAAATTTATTTTGTTGTTTCGATGATTCTCCACTTCACTCTGAAATTCTTTGAACTTTTCAAATGTTTCATACCTGTGTTTCATTAAGTAGATATACTCATATCTCCTCAAATCATCTGTGAAGGTCAGAAAATAACGATACCTGCCACGAGCCTTAATACTCATCGGACCACATACATCGGTATTTATTATTTCCAATAAGTCATTAGCTCGTTCCATTGTTCCCAAGAACGGAGTTTTAGTCATCTTGCCCATAAGGCACGGTTCACAAGTATCAAATGATTCATAATCAAGTGATTCCAAAAGTCCATCTGCATGGAGTTTCTTCATGCGCTTTACACCGATATGACCTAAACGGCAGTGCCACAAATATGTTGCACTATCATTATCAACTTTGCATCTTTTTGGCATTAATAATATGAATATGTGTATCACTACGATGGAGATTCAATAGACCATCAACATTGGGTCTATGACCATAGAAGGTTTTATTCATGTAAACAGAATAACAATTATTCTCTGTCTTAAATGAATAACCGTATTGCAATAGAAATGATCTAATCGTATTCATGTTAACGCAAACACCAAATAAAATTTATTTAGTTTCAACACTAATCCCGAAAATATAGGGAGTGTGCGATGATGATCATATCAATCTTGGAACCACTTCTAACATACATCGTCACTTCACCCTCAACTAGTCTCTATTTATTCTGCAACTCCTATTTCGAGTTACTAAGCTTAGCAACCAAACAGGTACCAAATACCCATGGGCTACTACGAGCACTAGTAAGGCACACATCAATAACATGTATATAAAATATACCTTTGTTCACTTTGCCATCCTTCTTATCCGCCAAATATTTAGGGTAGTCCTGCTTCCAGTGACCATTTCTTTTGCAGTAGAAGTACTCAGTTTCAAGCTTAGGTCCAGCTTTGGGCTTCTTCACGGGAATGACAACTTGCTTGCCATTCTTCTTGAAGTTCCCTTTCTTTCCCTTTGCCCCTTTCTTGAAACTAGTGGTCTTGTTTAATCATCAACACTTGATGCTTTTTCTTGATTTCTACCTTCGTCAATTTCAGCATCATGAAGAGCTCGGGAATCGCTTTCGTCATCCCTTGCGTATTATAGATCATCACAAAGTTCCAGTAATTTGGTGATGGTGACTAGAGAATTCTATCAATCACTATCTTATCTTGAAGATTAACTCCCACTTGATACAAGCGATTGTAGTACCCAGACATTCTGAGCACATGCTCACTAGCTGAGCTATTCTCCTCCATCTTTTAGGCAAAGTACTTGTTAGAGGTCTCATACCTCTTGACACAGGCATGAGTCTGAAGTACCAGTTTCATCTCTTGGAACATCTCATATGCTCTGTGGCGTTCAAAACATTTTTGAAGTCCCGATTCTAAGCTGTAAAGCATGGTGCACTAAACTATCAAGTAGTCATCATATTGAGCTAGCCAAATGTTCATAACGTCTGCGTCTGCTCCTGCAACAGGTCTGTCACCTAGCGGTGCATCAAGGAAATAATTCTTCTGCGCAACAATGAGGATAAACCACAGATCATAGATCGAGTCCGTGTCATTGATACTATCATCTTTCAACTTATTTCTCTAGGAACATATAAAAAACATAGGGTAGCAACAACGCAAGCTATTGATCTATAACATAATTTGCAAACACTATCGGGACTAAGTTCATGATAAATTAAAGTTCAATTAATCATATTACTTAAGAACTCCCAATTAGATTGACATCCCTCAAGTCATCTAAACGATACGTGATCCAAATCAAGTAAACCATGTCCGATCATCACGTGAGATGGAGTAGTCATAAATGGTGAACATCTCTATGTTGATCATATCCACTATATGATTCATGTTCGACCTTTCGGCCTCCAGTGTTCCGAGGCCATATCTGTATATGCTAGGCTCGTCAAGTTTAACCCGAGTATTCTGCATGTGCAAAACTGGCTTGCACCCATTGTATTTGAACGTAGAGCCTATCACACCCGATCATCATGTGGTGTCTCAGCAAGAAGAACTTTCGCAATGGTGCATACTCAGGGAGAACACTTATACCTTGAAATTTTAGTAAGGGATCATCTTATAATGCTACCGCTGTACTAAGCAAAATAAGATGCATAAAGATAAACATCATATGCAATCAAAATATGCGACATGATATGGCCATCATCATCTTGTGCTTTTGATCTCCATCACCAAAGCAACGTCATGATCTCCATCGTCACCGGCTTGATACCTTGATCTCCATTGTAGAGTCATGGTCGTCTCGTCAACTGTTGCTTCTACGACTATTGCTACCGCTTAGTGATAAAGTAAAGCAATTACATGGTGTTTGTATTTCATACAATAAAGCGACAACCATATGGCTCCTGCCAGTTGCCGATAACTTTTACAGAACATGATCATACAACAACTTATATCACATCATGTCTTGACCATATCACATCACAACATGCCCTGCCAAAACAAGTTAGACGTCCTCTACTTTGTTGTTGCAAGTTTTACGTGGTTGCTACGGGCTTCTAGCATGAACAGTACTTACCTACGGCACAAAAACCACAATGGTGATTTATCAAGTTTGCTGTTTTAACCTTCACAAGGACCGGCCATAGTCAAATTCAATTCAACTAAAGTTGGAGAGACAAACACCCGCCAGCCACCTTTATGCAAAATTAGTTGCATGTCTGTCGGTGGAACCGGTCTCATGAATGCGGACATGTAAGGTTGGTCCGGGCCGTTTCATCCAACAATATCGCCGAATCAAAGTAAGATGTTGGTGGTAAGCAGTATGACGATCACCGCCCACAACTCTTTGTGTTCTACTCGTGCATATCATCTACACATAAACCTGGCTCTGATACCATTATTGGGAAACGTAGCATGCAATTTCAAAAAAATTCCTACGCTCACACAAGATCTATCTAGGAGATGCATAGCAACGAGAGGGGGGGAGTGTGTCCACGTACCCTCGTAGACCGAGAGCAAAAACGTTAGCTTAACTTGGTTGATGTAGTCAAACGTCTTCTCCATTCAACCGATCAAGCACCGAACGTACAACACCTCTGAGTTCTGCACAAGTTCAGCTTGATGACGTCCCTCGATCTCTTTATCTAGTAGAGGGTCGAAGGAGTAGATGAGTTCCGTCAGCACGACGGCGTGGTGGCGGTGATGGTGATTTGATCCGTGCCGGTCTTCGCCTAAGCACTACGACAATATGACCGGAGGAGTAAACGATGGAGGGGGCACCGCACACGGCTAAGAAATAATTGATGTGCCTAGAGGTGCCCCCCTGACCCCGTATATAAAGGAGGGAGAGGGGAGGAGGCCGGCCTAGGGCACGCCCCCAAGTGGGGAGGAGTCCTACTAGGACTCCAAGTCCAATTCAGACCCCCCTTTCCTTTTACCGGAGAGGGAAAGGGGAATGGAGAGGGAGAAGGAGAAGGAAAGGGGGGGCGCCGCCCCCTTCCCCACTCCAATTAGGATCCCTTCCTTTTGTGTGTGTGTGTGGGGGGGGGGTGAACCAACCCCTTGTGGGCTGGTTAGCCTCCCTCCTATGGCTCATATGGCCTATATCTTTCCCGGGGGGTTCCGGTAACCCCTCCGGTACTCCGGTATGTACCTGATGCACTCTGAAACCCTTTTAGTGTCCGAATACTACCTTCCAATATGTCAATCTTTACCCCTCGACCATTTTGAGACTCCTCGTCATGTCTGTGATCTCATCCGGGACTCTGAACAACCTTCGGTCACCAAAACCATAACTCATATAATACACATCGTCATCGAACGTTAAGCGTGCGGACCCTACGGGTTCGAGAACTATGTAGGCATGACCGAGACACCTCTCCGGTCAATAACCAATAGCAGAACCTGGATGCTCATATTGGTTCCCACATATTCTACAAAGAACTTTATCGGTCAAACCACAATGTCAACATACGTGTTTCCCTTTGTTGTCGGTATGTTACTTGCCCGAGATTCGATCGTTTGTATCTCCATACCTAGTTCAATATCATTACCAACAAGTCTCTTTACTCATTCAGTAATGCATCACGCGGTAACTAATTCATTAGTCACATTGCTTGCACGGCTTCATATGATGTGCATTACCGTGAGGGCCCAGAGATACCTCTTCGATACTCGGAGTGACAAATCCTAATCTTGATCTATGCCAACCCAACAAACACCTTTGGAGATACTTGTAGAGCATATTTATAATCACCCAGTTACGTTGTGACGTTTGATAGCACACAAGGCATTCCTCCGGTGTCTGGGAGTTGCATAATCTCATAGTCGGCGGAATATGTATTTGTCATGAAGAAAGCAGTAGCAAGAAAATTGAACGATCATTATGCTAAGCTAATGGATGGGTCTTGTCCATCACATAGTTCTCCTAATGATGTGACCCCGTTCATCAAATGAAAACACATGTCTACGGCTAGTTAACTTAACCATCTTTGATTAACGAGCTAGTCAAGTAGAGGCGTACTAGGGATATGGTGTTTTGTCTATGTATCCACACATGTATCAAGTTTCCGGTTAATACAACTCTAGCATGAATAATAGACATTTATCATGATATAAGTAAAATAACAACTTTATTATTGGCTCTAGGGCATATTTCCTTCAATAACATCTGCATCAGCTCCTGCAACAGGTTTGTCACCTAAAGGTGCATCAAGGACATAATTCTTCTATGCAACAACGAGGATAATTCTCTAGTTATGGACCCAGTCCGTGTAGTAGTTACTATCATATTTCAACTTAGCTTTCTCTAGGAATGCAATAAAATTCAGGGGAACGGTAGCTCGGGCCATTGATCTACAACATAGATATGGAAAACTATAAGACTAAGTTCATGATAAATTAAGTTCAATTAATCAAATTACTAATGAACTCCCACTTAAATAAACATCTATCAAGTTATCTAAGTGATACATGATCCAAATCAACTAACCCATGTCCGATCATCACGTGAGATGGGGTAGTCATCAATGGTGAACATCTCTATGTTGATCATATCTACTATATGACTCATGTTTGACCTTTCGGTCTCTAGTGTTCCGAGACCATGTGTGTACATGCTAGGCTCGTCAAGTTTAACCCAAGTATTCTGCATGTGCAAAACTATCTTACACCCATTGTATGTGAACGTAGAGTCTATCACACCCGATCATGACGAGGTGCTTCGAAACGACGAACTTTAGTAACGATGCATACTCGGGGAGAACACTTTTATCTTGAAATTTAGTGAAGGGATCATCTTATGATGTTACCGCCGTTCTAAGAAAAATAAGATGCATAAAGGATAAACATCACATAAAATCAAAAAATATGTGACATGATATGGACATTATCATTTTGCACTTTTGATATCCATCTCCGAAGCATCGTCATGATCTCCATAGTCATCGACTCGACACCTTGATCTCCATCATTGCGTCAGGGTCATCTCACCAACTATTGCTTCTCCAACTATTGCTAACACATAGCGATAAAGTAAAGCAATTACATGGTGATTGAATTTCATACAATAATCAAGAGACAGCCCAAAGGCTCCTAATGGTTGCGATATTAGAAAACATGATCATCTCATACAATAGTGTATATAACATCACGTCTTGACCATATCACATTACAACATGCCCTGTGAAAACAAGTTAGACATCTTCTACTTTGTTGTTGAAGTTTTACGTGGCTCCTACAGGCTTCTAGCAAGAACCGTTCTTACCTACGCAAAAACCACAACGATGATTCATCAAGTTTGATGTTTTAACCTTCTTCAAAGATCGGCCGTAGTCAAATTCGATTCAACTAAAGTAGGAGAAACAGACACCTGCGGGCCACCTTTATGCAA
Organism: Triticum aestivum; assembly: GCF_018294505.1. Taxonomy (NCBI): domain Eukaryota; kingdom Viridiplantae; phylum Streptophyta; class Magnoliopsida; order Poales; family Poaceae; genus Triticum; species Triticum aestivum. The sequence continues at coordinate 303,975,294 of NC_057795.1, read as the reverse complement.
AACTAAATGCATGTCTGTCGGTGGAACCGGTCTCACGTACAAGGACATGTAAGGTTGGTCCGGGCCACTTCATCCTCAATACCACCCAATCCAAATAAGATGTTAGTGGTAAGTAGTATGACTATCACCATCCACAACCCTTTGTGTTCTACTCGAGCATATTGATACGTCTCCAACGTATCTATAATTTATGAAGTATTCATGCCATGTTCACAATAATTTTATATGGTTTTGGTATGATTTGCATGGAACTAACCCAGACTGACGTTGTTTTCAGCAGAACTACTGTGGTGTTGTTTTTTGTGCAGAAATGAAAGTTCTCCAAACACCGTGAAACTTTTTGTAGATTTTTTTATGAACCAGAAGAGAACCATTGGGCCAGAGCAGCAACTGGGGGTGCCACGAGGGGGCACAACCCTCCAGGGCGCTCCTGGGTCCCCAGGCGCGCCCTGATGGGTTGTGCCCACCTCGGTGGCCTCCCGTACCCCTTCTTCGCCCTATAAATTCCCAAATATTCTGAAAACCCTCGGGGAGACCCTAGATCGGAAGTTCTACTGCCACAAGCCTCTGTAGCCACCAAAAACAAATCGGGAGCCCGTTCCGGCACCCTGGCGGAGGGGGAGATCATCACCAGTGGCCATCTTCATCATCCGGGCAGCCACCACGATGAGGAGGGAGTAGTCCACCCTCGGGGCTGAGGGTTATACCAGTAGCTATGTGTTTAATCTCTCCCTCTCACGCGATCTTGAGATGTCGATCTTGATGTATCATGGGCTTTGTTAACGTAGATGGATCGTATGATGTTTCTCCCCTCTCTACACTTGTTGTGATGAATTGAGTCTTTACCCTTTGAAGTTTTGTCTTGTCGGATTGAATGTTCAGACCTGAGAACACATGATATATGTCTTGCATATGAATACCCGTGGTGACAATGGGGTATTATTTTGATTCACTTGATATATATTATGGCACTCAACTTGCGGATTCCCGAGGTGATATTGGGGTAGTCTACGCATAGGGGTTGATGCACGTTTTTATTATCGTTTCTCCGATAGAAACTTTGGCGTCCCCTTGTTGTTCTTTGTGTGGATTGAGTATTATGAATCTGAAATTATTTGATACATATCGTATAATTAACTCACGGGTACTCGCAGTGACATTGGGGTATCTAGGTGACATTAGAGTTGGTTGATATGTATCATATGTTGTTATTTTAGTACGAACTCTTGATTAGATCGATCAGAAAGAATAGCTTGTTGTTATTGTAGTACGAACTCTAGGATAGATTGATTGGAAAGAATAGCTTTGAGGTAGTTTCATACCCTACAAACAATGTGTATCTTTTGTTCTCCGCTAGTAGGAACACGGGAGTGATTCTTTATTGCACTTTGAGGGATAATCATATGATCCAACTATGTTAGCATTGTTGAGAGATTACACTAGTGAAAGTATGCACCCTAGGCCTAATTTTCCATCATTGCAATACCGTTTGTGCTCCATTTACTATTTACTACCTTGCTATTTTTTATTGTTCGCATTAAAAAAACTCATATCTACTATCCATAGTACACTTGTATCACCATCTCTTCGCCGAACTAGTGCACCTATACAATTTGCCATTGTATTGGGTGTGTTGGGGACACAAGAGATTTCTTGTATTTGATTGCAGGGTTGCTTGAGAGAGACTATCTTCATCCTACGCCTCCCATGGATTGATAAACCTTAGGTCATCTACTTGAGGGAAAATTGCTACTGTCCTACAAAACTCTGCGCTTGGAGGCCCAACACGAGTCTACAAGAATAAAGTTGCATAGTAGACATCAAGATCTTTTTTGGCGCTGTTGCCGGGGAAGTGAGTGCTTCAAGGTAACAAGGACGAGCTTCCTATCCAATCAATCTCTTCAACAAGAAGCACGAAAAAATTGATTAAACCCACACGTGAGGTGGTGAAGAAGAAAAAGAAAGGAAGAAAATGTAGAGGTAAAAAGGTAACTTTCCCAAGTAATATTGCTCCTATCACCATTGTGCCTCATGAAAGTGAATCAAATATGTTGATGGAGGATGATGATATTGAGTATGATTTTGTGATGCCTACTACTTGTTGTGATGATTATGATTGGGAAGTCAATGATTTCTGGTATGACCTTGAAGATCTTCTTGGCACTTGCTTGGAAGAATATGATAATAATGTTTGCTATACTATTGGTGTCATTCATGCTATTGATAAGAATGATTATGATGATATGAAAAACCACAATCTTGGGGATGCTATGTTTGATGAGTATGAAATGTTTGAAGATTTATTTGCTGAAAATAATGCTTGTCCAAAGCTTGGGGATGCTTTGCATAATGAATATGATCCTTTGATTCCTTCTACTTTCGATAAGAAAATTTATTATGATGATATCATGCCTCCTATTTATGATGATTACAATGATGAAAGTGGGTTTGGAAGAGTGTCAACTCTAGGTAGTAGTGATCCCACTATTTTGGTGGGTGTTGAATATTATTACAATATTGATGAAAGTGGATTTGGAGAGTTCATGACTTTACTTAGTGATACATCCACTATTTTGGAAGAGGTTTCAATTGACTATGATGAGAACAAAGTTGCTACTTATGATGATTATTATGATGACATGTATGCCATAAAGAATGATAAATCTTCTATGCTTTTGGATCATGAAAAGAATGCTTTTTGTAATGGTTATATGGTTGAATCTATTCATGATGCTACTGAAATTTACTATGAGAGAGGAACTTATGATTTATGATGCTCTTGTTATGTTTCAACTTTTATCTTTTATGCGAGCATCGTTGAAATCATCATGCCTAGCTAAAAGGCATTAAAGAGAAGCGCTTGTTGGGAGACAACCCAAGACTTTTACCTACTGTTTTTGTGTGTTCACATGATTATGCTACTGTAGTAATCATGTTTTATTGTCTTTGTTTCAATAAAGTGCCAAGTAAAGCCTTTGGGATCATGTGGGGTGATAGTTGATTTGATCTTGCTGAAAAACAGAAACTTTTGCACTCACGAAAATAACTCTCATTTTTAACGGAAGAGTGCTTTTGAGTTGATTATCTTTGAAGAAGATTAATATACAAATTTCTCACGTGGTCCTAATTGTTCCATAATTTTTGGAGTAGCATAAGTATGGTTTGAATACAGATTACTACAGACTGTTCACTTTTTGACAGATTCTGTTTTCAATGCATAGTTTGCTTGTTTCCTAGTTTCTATGGATTATATTGCTCAATATAAATTGTAGAAATTATATGCTACAGCATGCATTGTGTGTAAACAATTAAGAGTCTTGTCTTTGACAGTACCAAAAGTGAAATGGTTTGCTCTTTACCATACTAACCTATCTCACAAGGTTCCGTTAAGTTTTGTGTGATTGAAGTTTTCAAGTTTTGGGTGAGATGTCGATATGAGGAGAATAAGGAGTGAGAAAACCCTAAGATTGTGGATGCGCAAGGCACCCCAAGTTAATATCCAAGGAAGATCCAAGCAACTAAGCTTGGGGATGCCCCGGAAGGCATCCCCTCTTTCGTCTCCAACATTATCGGTAACCTCACTTGGAGCTATGTTTTGGTTCGTCACATGATATGTGTTTTGCTTGGAGCGTGAATTTATTTTGTTAGGATTTTCTTGATGCTATTTATAATAATGTTTTGCATCTTTTATTTCAATAAAAGTGGCAATGATAGCCTTAGCCATGCTTATTTTGCAAGTATACTTTTTGCTGTTTGAAAACAGAAAGTTTACCACTGTTGCAAAAATTCCATAGAAGTCAGAATGTGATAAAATGTCAAAACTTTTTGCAAAATAAGCTCTGATAAATTTTCTAAAGTGTGGTAATTTTTTCAGAATTTATGGGGTTAGGGAAGTATGATGAATATTGCATTCTTTACAGACTGTACTGTTTTGGCAGATTGCTGTTATGTTTGCATTGTTTGCATATGTTTGCTTGTTTAATGATTCTATTTGAGGATAGGAGTATTAAATATGCAGAGGAATTTAGTATGCAATGTTGAATAATAATTTTAGTAATTTTCGATAGTAGAGAATGATAAGGTTTTGCATTGATTTATACTAACTTATCTCACGAGTTCTTATTGAGTTTTGTGTGGATGAAGTTTTTGAGATTTAGGGAAACCATGGTACGAGAGGAATTAAGGAGACACAAAAGCTCAAGCTTGGGGATGACCAAGGCATCCCAAGCTAATATTCCAAGAAGTCTCAAGCATCTAAGCTTGGGGATGCCCCGGCAGGCATCCCAGCTTTCTTCTTCAACAATTATCGGTCAGTATCGGTTGAGCCTAAGTTTTTGCTTCTTCACATGAGTTGTGCTATACTTGAAATGTCATTTTGTTTTGTTTTGCTTGCAGTTTTAATAAAATACTTAGATCTGAAAGTTATAAATAAAAGAGAGTCCTCGAATAGTTACCCGTTTACATAACTGCTCGCTTGATCTTCACTTATATCTTTTTGGAGTAGCTTGTCCTTTACTCTTGTGCCTCACTTATATCCTATGAGTAAATTGTTGAATGAATTTAATATCATGAAGTTCAAATTATATGTTCATATCATGCCAGGTGGTAGCTTCACATTGGGTTTAGAAAGTGAAATCTTTTGAAGCTTGACAATCACAATATTGGCCATACAAGCAATTCATGAATGGTTACTATAAGGAAGAGAACTTTCACATGCAAATACACTATCTTGGAAATCTTTTATGATTGTGAGCCCCCATCAAAATATTATATGCCAAAATTGTTGATGTTTGACAAGACAACGTAATGATTTATGTTTGCTCACATAGAAGTTATATTGTCATAGATCCTTCAACCAGTGGTGCTTGCCCCCTATCTTTGCTAGCAAAAAAATCCGCACCAAGTAGAGATACTACTTGTGCATCCAAAAACCCTCAAACCCAAATCTTGTTTTGAGAGTCCACCATACCTACCTATGGATTGAGCAAGATCCTTCAAGTAAGTTGTCATTGGTGCAATAAGGCAATAAAAATTGCTTCTAGAAGTGTTAGATCATTTAATGTAAGGGAAAATTGAGCATTGTACGAACTTGTGATCGCGAAGAATAAAAGCGACAGACTGCATAATAAAGGTTGCTATCACAAGGGGTAATATAGCGTGACGGTCTTTTGCACTAAGGGGTTGAGCATACAAACAAATAAGCGTATGACAACCTCTGCTTTCCTCTGTGAAGGGCCCCTTGAGCTGAATATGTTGGGAGGCGAAATGATAAGCCCCTATCTTTCTATGTGTCTGGTTGAAACCTTTTGCTCATGTGTACGCGGTGAGTGTTAGAAATCATAAAAGACTATATGATGGTTGAGTATGTGGAGCTCTTACTTAGACTCTGTTGAATAAGTTGAATTGCAATTGCTTGGTGACTGAGAACATAGGTTGTTGAGTTTCAAGAGAATTCATCGTTTGAACCTTAACATGTGAATTGATTGCTACTATAACATGAAAAGTTTTATAAGAAAGAATTGTTGTTCTAATGCTAGGAAAAGTGATTGAAATTGTCACTGATCAAACTTATGCACTTCGCTAGCATTCACACTTCACAAATTATTTTTTTATGATTTACCTACTCGAGGACGAGTAAGAATTAAGCTTGGGGATGCTGACACGTCTCCAACGTATCTATAGTTTATGAAGTATTCATGCCATGTTTACAATAGTTTTATATGGTTTTGTTATGATTTGCATGGAACTAACTCGGACCGACGCTGTTTTCAGCACAACTACCGTGGTGTTGTTTTGTGCGGAAATGAAAGTTCTCCAAACACCGCGAAACTTTTTGTTGATTTTTTATGGACCAGAACAGAACCATTGGGCCAGAGCAGCACCTCGGGGTGCCCCGAGGGGGGGGGGGCACAAGCCACCAGGGCACGCCTGGGCCCCCAGACGCGCCCTGGTGGGTTGTGCCCACCTCGGTGGGCCCCCGTACCCCTTCTTCGCCCTATAAATTCCCAAATATTCTGAAAACCCTCGGGGAGACCCTAGATCGGAAGTTCCGTCGCCGCAAGCCTCTGTAGCCACCGAAAACCAATCGAGAGCCCGTTCCGGCACCCTGCCGGAGGGGGAGATCATCGCCGGTGGCCATCTTTATCATCCCGGTGGCCACCACGATGAGGAGGGAGTAGTCCACCTCGAGGATGAGGGTTTTTACCAGTAGCTATGTGTTTAATCTCTCTCTCTCTCTCTCTCTCTCTCTCTCTCGCGCGCGCGATGTTGAGATTTCACGATCTTGATGTATCATGGGCTTTGTTAACGTAGATGGATCATATGATGTTTCTCCCCTCTCTACACTTGTTGTGATGAATTGAGTCTTTACCCTTTGAAGTTTTGTCTTGTCGGATTGAATGTTCAGAGCTGTCAACACATGATATATGTCTTGCATATGAATACCCATGTTGACAATGGGGTATTATTTTGATTCACTTGATATATGTTATGGCACTCAACTTGTGGATTTCCAAGGTAATATTGGGGTAGTCTATGCATAGGGGTTGATGCACGTTTTTATTATATTTTCTCTGATAGGAACTTTGGTGTCCCCTTGTTGTTCTTTGTGTGGATTGAGTATTATGAATCTGAAATTGTTTGATACATATCGTATAATTAACTCACAGGTACCCGCGATGACATTGGGGTATCTAGGTGACATTAGAGTTGGTTGATATGCATCATATGGTGTTATTGTAGTACGATATAATTAACTCACGGGTACTCGCGGTGACATTGGGGTATCTAGGTGACATTAGAGTTGGTTGATATGTATCATATGGTGTTATTGTAGTACGAACTCTTGACTAGATCGATCGGAAAGAATAGCTTGCTGTTATTTTAGTATGAACTCTAGGATAGATTGATCGGAAAGAATAGCTTTGAGGTGGTTTCGTACCCTACAAATAATTTCTATCTTTTGTTCTCCGCTAATAGGAACTCGGGAGTGATTCTTTATTGCACTTTGAGGGATAATCATATCATCCAACTATGTTAGCATTGTTGAGAGATTGCACTAGTGAAAGTATGCACCCTAGGCCTCATTTTCCATCATTGCAATACCGTTTGTGCTCCGTTTACTATTTACTACCTTGTTGTTTTTTATTGTTCGCATTAAAAAAACTCATATCTACTATCCATAGTACACTTTTATCACCATCTCTTTGCCGAACTAGTGCACTTCGCCATTGTATTGGGTCTGTTGGGGCCACAAGAGATTTCTTGTATTTGAATGCAGGGTTGCTTGAGAGAGACTATCTTCATCCTACGCCCCCCACAGATTGGTAAACCTTAGGTCATCCACTTGAGGGAAAATTGCTACTGTCCTACAAAACTCTGCGCTTGGCGGCCCAACACGAGTCTACAAGAATAAATTTGCATAGTAGAAATCACATATCATCTACGCATAGACCTGGCTCTGATACCACGGTTAGGGAATGTTGCCTGGAAAACAAAAAAAATTCTACGCACACGCAAGATCTATCAAGGAGATGCATAGCAACGAGAGGGGATAGTGTGTCTACGTACCCTCGTAGACCATAAGCAGAAGCGTTTAGTAATGCGGTTGATGTAGTCGAACTTCTTCATGATCCAACCAAGCATACGACACCTCCGCGTTCAACACACGTTCAGCTTGATGACGTCCACGCCTTCTTGATCCAAGAATACAGTGAGGTAGTGGATGAGTTCTGGCAGCACGACGGTTATGGTGATGCTATCTCTGTAGGGCTTCCCCTAAGCACTACGAAAACATGACTGAGGGTGTATACGAAGGAGGGGGCACCGCACACGGCTAAGAGATTATCGTGGTTTGTGTGGCGCCCCCCTTCCACATATATATATGTGGGGGGAGAGGGGAGCAGCCAGGAGGCTCCCCAAGTAGGACCGAATCCTACTTGGGCTTCTGCCTTTGGCCGCGCCCCCTTTCCATATTTGCTTCGGGGAGAAAGGAAAGGGGGGGGGGAAAGGAAGGGGGAGGCCGAATCCCCCCTTTCCTTTCCTTTTCTCCCCTGGGCCGGCTGCCATAGGAGGGGCGCACCAGCCCCTTGTGGGCTTCTGTGCTCCCCTATTTTGGCCCATATGGCCCATATACTTCCCAGGGGTGCCTGGAACTCCTTCCGGTGATCCGATAACTACCCGATGCACTCCCGAAACTTTTCCGGTGTCAGAATATCATCATCCTATATATCAATATTTACCTCTGGACCATTCTAGAGCTCCTCGTCATGTCCGTGATCTCATCTAGGACTCCGAACAACATTCAGTCACCAAATCATATAACTCATATAACAATATATCGTCAATGAACGTTAAGCGTGCGGACCCTATGGGTTCGAGAACTATGTAGACATGACCGAGACACCTCTCTGGTAAATAACCAATAGCGGAACCTAGATGCCCATATTGGATCCTACATATTCTAGTAAGATCTTTATCGATCGAACCTTATGACAACATACGTAATTCCATTTGTCCATCGGTATGTTACTTGCCCGAGATTCGATCATAGGTATCTTCATACCTAGTTCAATCTCATTACTAGCAAGTCTCTTTACTCGTTCCATAACACATCATCTTGCAACTAACTCCTTAGTCACCTTGCTTGCAAGGTTTTTTATGATGTGTATTACCCAGAGGGCCCAGAGATACCTCTCTGATACTCAGAGTGACAAATCCTAATCTATCTATGCCAACTCAACAAACACCTTCAGAGATACCTATAGAGCATCTTTATGATCACCCAGTTATGTTTTGACATTTGATAGCACACAAGGTATTCTCGATATCTGGGAGTTGCATAATCTCATAGTCAAAGGAATATGTATTTGACATCAAGAAAGCATAGCAATAAACTGAACGATTAATATACAAAGCTAATGGATGCATATTAACCACCTAATGATGTGATCCTACTTCAAATGAAAACACATATCTATGGTTAGGAAACCTTAATCATCTTCAATCAACGAGCTAGTCTAGTAGAGGCTTACTAGGGACACGGTATTTGCTTATGTATTCACACATGTATTTAAGTTTCCGATCAATACAATTCTAGCATGAATAATGAACCTTTATCATGAATAAGGAAATATAAAATAACAGCTTTATTATTGCCTCTAGGGCATATTTCCTTCAATTCATATTGATTGGGTTTAGTTTGTCTACATCATGTCATATTGCTTAAGGCGTTACTCCATTTTTATGGACTTAATACCATAGATGCATGCTCGATAGCGGTGGATTGATGGAGTAATAGTAGTAGATGTAGACAGGAGTCGGTCTACTTGTCTCGGATGTGATGCCTATATACATGATCATTGTTGAATACATCATACCTTTGCACTTTTCTATCAATTTCCCAACAGTAATTTGTTCACCTACCGTATGTTTTTTGTTGACAGAGAAGCCTTTAGTGAAAACTATGGCCCCCGGGTCTACTTTAATCATATAATGAAAAACAAAAATACTTTGCTGCAATTTTATTTACTTTATTTTGTTTTACAATTTATCTATCTATCTATACATGATTTGGTCCTTGCAAGTAACGAGTTCAAGGGGACTGACAACCCTCTTGCCCGCATTGGGTGCAAGTATTTTCTTTTGTGTGTTTAGGTGATGTTCACGAGGCTTTGCGTGATTCTCCTATTGGTTGATAAACCTTGGTTCTCACTAAGAGAAATACTTATCTCTACTGTACTGCATCTCCTCTCCTCTTCGGGAAATATCCCAACGCAACTCACAAGTTGCACCAACCCACTCACTAAGAGGGCAGTGAATATATATAGTGGGGAGAAAACTAGTTGTTTTCCTGTAGAAAACTTATAGCCAGACAGTCTAGCCTGCATTGGCCCAGATAGTCCGGTCACTAATATTTATAGGGAACCGTTAGTCGAGCTAGGTACAGATAGCAATGCATAAGTCAGGGGCAAACAACCTGTCCATATTGGGCCCGCATAGTCCGACCACTCAAACAGGCCCTAGAAAAGTTTGGAGACTACCAAGCTTACCTTGAAAGTGTTCTGGAATACCCATAATTCAACTCGAACAGTCCACTCAAAAGTGCCCAGACAATTTCGTCAACTGGATAGAAACCAGATAGTCCGGCTTCAGTCTAGCTTCACCTCGAGGCCTTCTGGTATACTCCAAGCTCGTCCTGGATAATTCAGCCAGATACATGATGGATAGTGTAGAAGATTGTTGATACGTCTCCAATGTATCTATAATTTTTTATTGTTACATGCCATTATATTATCAATCTTGGATACTTTATATGCAATTTTATATCACTTTTGGGGACTAACCTAATAACTCAGTGCCTAGTGCCAATTGTTGTTTTTCTGCTTGTTTTTGGTTTTTACAGAAACTGTGCCAAATGGAGTCCAAATGCTACGAAACTTTTTGACATTTTTTCTGGGCATAAGAGACCCTAGAAGCTTTGGGGAAGGACAAGAAGATCTATGAGGAGACGACAATGCAACAAGGCGCGCCCTGATGCCTTATGGGCCCCTCGTGGCTCCGTCTGACCTAGTTCCAGCGCTATAAATTCCCAAATGTTGCCAAAAAAACTGAGAGCCACACTGGTATGCATCAGTGCTATACAAACGGTTTTTAACCCCTTTCCACGACGGCATTTGGAACCGTCGCCAAGTGAGTGTGGGCGATAGGGGGGTCCTTCCCACAGGACCCAGAAACCGTCGAGGATAGGCCCTCCTGGCACACAGGCTAGGGCAAAATGAGCTCGTTTGCGATTGGGCGTGGAATCGAAACCCAATCATTTTCGTTCGTATGTACATCCCACACGGTGAATCCCAGAAAAACATTTTCATTCGTATGTATATCACACACAGTCAATCCAAGGAATACGTTTCCGTTCTTATGTACATCCCACACAGTCAATCCAGGGGAAACGGTTCCGTTTGTATGTACATCACACAGTCAATCCAGGGAAAACGTTTCCGTTCGTATGCACATCCCACACAGTCAATCCAAGGAAAACGTTTCCGTTTGTATGTACATCGCACACAGGTTTATGTATAGGCTCGTGTGTGATAGGTGTAACTATCAGACACGCTCTGCCTTGGTTAACCGTTTGCTTTTATCAACTACATCACACACGATTTGATGAAGAAAACTGTGTGGCATTGGGATATCTATCACACGCGCTTTTACTGCTAGAACCGTTTGCAAAGTTCCGTGACCCATTTAGCAGGTTTATTAGTTTACAATTAATAATTCCAGTATTACACAAATTCATATTTCATATTGAACAATTGTTTGCCAATTTCATATCAGGCACATAGATGTATTTTAACATCACGATATGATAGCTATCTGAAAACAACACAGTACAACATATAGCTAGTTCAACTTCATAAGAAAAATATTAGAACAATATATTCATTTCCCTAATCAAGATCATCCAGGATCGTCTTATCCACCTCTGCTTTCAGTTCAGTAAGAACCTATTTTGCACTGGCCAACTGGGAAAGTGCCTCCTCCTTCGCCAACACCATCTTAGCAAAGTCTGATTAAAAAAATCTGAGCTCATTCTCCACCTTCCACTTTTTATCACGCATCTTCAAACATTCTTCAGCGTTGACACCACTTTCTCTAAGCCTACCTCTGTTCTCATCCTCATACATGCTCCAGAGCTTTGCTAGGCACATCTTCAAAGATTGTGGCCACTCTTGATCAACCCACTCCAAGTAAGAACACTTCCGTTCATCCTATAATATTTAAAACTAGATCAGTAACAATTGTAGGGAAAATGGGTTTATAGCAACATAGAAAATCACCAATACTTATTTTGAAAAACTGAAGAAACAGGTTAAACTATGACATATCTTCTCAAAAAGATCAATGTGCAAATGAATTAATTGGTACTGAGACAATAACCAAATTCTGAAACATCAGAAGCTATAATTAACTACAAGAACGCTACAAGTTCGTACTCATGTACTATAAATAACAAATTGAACATTCTAAGAGGAAGGTAAATATAACTGCAATAGCATAGCGACAGTGTTTGGATGACAGCAAATTGATACTAACAGGTGTGTACATGCACAAATTTAGTAACATAGAACTAATAGCACTAAGGTCGTCCACTATGTATGCCAAAACCGGTGTAAAGACAACTGTTGCTACATCTCGCACCGGTACCCTGCACTAGCGAGCCGATGCAGCGGAAAAAAAAATCAGGGACCCGAACTCCGGAGCACCTAGTTGCTCCGATGCCCAGTTCCTTCGTGCCATAAAGATTTAGTATTTTACTGCTTGGCTGCTCGGATGTGTGGACAAGTTGGCTGCACAAACTGCTGAAGTGGTGCCAAATAATTTTCTAATGGCACCACTGATGAGATGGCAACATTTTTAGATACTAGGTACAAACTGTGACACCGTTTTAGGATGCGTTTGGTTGAAGGTGTGGTATGAATGGGTTGGGACCGTGACAGTGTCCGGATCACATCTAACAAATGATTTGTAACAACGAAAGAGGGTCTAACCTTCTCTGCACATGCCAGAAACTTCCTCCCACTGTCCACAGATTCAAACGCAACTAGCTTCACGCATGGAGATTAATGGTGACAACAAGCAGACAGATCTTCAGCCACCCCGCTCCATTCGTTGCAACTAATGGTCCTAGGGAACTACAAGAGGAAGAAATGACTCAAATCGACTATCGGGTAAAAATCCTTCATTCCAAGTCATAGCCTGAGAGAGAGAAGAGAGGCATACCCGGGTGGTGAAGGAGTCATCGTCGGAGGACGAACCGCTGGAGAGGTCTTTGAAGAAGACCATGGCAACCCCGGCGGTAGGATGCGGAGATGGCGAGAGCGAGGAAGCGGCTATAGCTTAGGAAGGAAGGAAGGAAGGAGGAAACAGGGGGGATGTGACTTGTGGTCGGGGAGAAAAGGGGGTGGGGAAGGGGGGGTAGATATTTCGGCGATAGGCCAAAAATTTTGAAATGTGGAGGGAAAGTTTGCGCGCGGTGCCGCCGGACACCATTCACTTTGAATGATAGTGTGCATCGCAAATGATTCCTCTACTTTACGCACATGGGATGAGTTTGATAATTCAAATTTTGGTGGAAATTTCCCTGGGTTCGTCATTACATAATTTAACATCGCTTGCTATTTCGGGCAGCATCTGTCTTCTTTTAAAGATCCATTTATTCTCAATGGCTTGCCAATCATTGGGCAAGTCCACCAAACCCCATACTTTGTTCTCATACATGGATCGTATCTCGAATTTTCATGGCCTGAAGCCATTTGTCGGTATCCGGGCTCATCATAGCTTCTTCATAGCTTGTAGGTTTGCCATTGTCTAACTACATGATTTCCAGGACTAGATTACCATACCACTTTGGTGCGGAATGTACCCTGGTCAACCTACGAAGTTCAGTAGTAACTTGATCCAAAGTTTCATGATCACCATCACTTAGCTCCCTCTTCGGTTGGTGTAGGCATCACGGGAACAACTTTCTGTGATGTCCTAACTTCCAATCCGAGAGAAGGTACAATTACCTCATCAAGTTCTACTTTCCTCCCACTCACTTCTTTCGAGAGAAACTCCTTCTCTAGAAAGGACCCATTCTTGGCAACAAAGATCTTGCCCTCATATCCGTGGTAGAAGGTATACCCAATGGTCTATTTAGGGTATCCTATGAAGACACACTTCTCCTATTTGGGTTCGAGCTTATCAGGATGAAGCCTCTTGACATAAGCGTCGCATCCCCAAACTTTAAGAAACGGCATCTTAGGTTTCTAGCCAAACCACAACTCATACAATGTCGTCTCAATGGATTTAGACCGTTCCCTATTTAAAGTGAATGCGGCTGTCTCTAACGTATAACCCCAAAACGATAGTGGCAAATCGGTAAGAGACATCATAGAACGCACCATATCCAATAGAGTATGATTATGACGTTTGGATACACCATTACGCTGTGGTGTTCCAGGTTGCGTGAGCTATGAAACAATTCCACATTGTCTTAAATGCATCCCAAACTCGTAACTCAAATATTATCCTCCACGATCAGACCGTAGAAACTTTATTTTCTTGGTACAATGATTCTCCACTTCACTCTGATATTCCTTGAACTTTTCAAATGTTTTAGACTTGTGTTTCAGTAAGTAAATATACCCATATCTACTGAAATCATCTGTGATGGTAAGAAAATAATGATATCCAGCGCGTGCTTCAACACTCATCGGACCGCATACATTGGTATGTATTATTTCCAATAAGTCACTAGATCGGTCCATTGTTCCGGAGAACGGAGTTTTAGTCATCTTTCCCATGAGTGATGGTTCACATGTCTGAAATGATTCATAATCAAGAGATTCCAAAAGTCCATCAACATGGAGTTTCTTCATGCGCTTTACACCAATATGACCTAAGCGACAATGCCACAAATATGTGGTACTATCATTATTAACTTTGCATCTTCTAGCACCAATATTATGAATATGTATATCACTATCAAGATTCAAAAAGAATAAACAATTCATGAGGGGTGCATCACCATAAAAGATATTACTCATATAAATAGAACAACCATTATTCTCTGACTTAAATGAATAACCGTCTCACAATAAACAAGATCTAGATATAATGTTCATGCTCAACACAGGCACCAAATAACAATTATTTAGGTTTAAAACTAATCCTGAAGGTAGATGTAGAGGTAGCGTGCCGGCGGTGATCACATCAACTTTGGAACCATTTCCGACGTGCATCATCACCTCGTCCTTAGCCAGTCTTCGTTTATTCTGTAGCTCTTGTTTCGAGTTAAAAATATTAGCAACCAAACCAGTATCAAATACCCAGGCGCTACTACGAGCACTAGTAAGGCACACATCAATAACATGTGTATTAAATATACCTTTGTTGACGTTGCCAGCCTTCTTATCTGCCAAGTTCTTGGGGCAATTCTTCTTCCAGTGACCATTCCCCTTGCAGTAGAAGCACTCAGTCTCAGGTTTGGGTCCAGCCTTGGGTTTCTTCACGGGAGCAGCAACTATCTTGCCATTCTTCTTGAAGTTGCCTTCCTTTCCCTTGCCTTTGTTGAAACTAGTGGTCTTTCTAACCATCAACACTTGATGCTCCTTCTTGATTTCTACCCCCATGGCCTTAAGCATCACGAAGAGCTCGGGAATCATTTTCTCCACCCCTTGCATATTATAGTTCATCACAAAGCCCTTATAGCTTGGTGGTGGTGACTGGAGAACTCTGTCAATGACCATGTCATCTGGAAGATTAACTCCCAACTGAGTCAAACGGTTGTGAAAGCCAGACATTCCGAGTATATGCTCACTAATATAATTATTATCCTCCATCTTGCAGCTAAAGAACTTGCTGGAGGTTTCATACCTCTCAAACTGGGCATGAGCTTGAAATACCAATTTCAGCTCCTCGAACATCATATTCTACATGGTGCTCAAAACGTCTTTGGAGCCCCGGTTCTAAGACGTAAAGTGTGGCACACTGAACTATCAAGTAGTCATCAGAACATGCCTGCCAGATGTTCACAACATCCACAAATGACACTGGAGGGGGTGCGGCACCTAGAGGTGCATCAAGGACATAAGTCTTATGTGCAGCAGTGAGGATAATCCTCAAGTTATGGACCCAGTCCGCATAGTTGCTTCCATCATCTTTCAACTCAGGTTTCTCTAGGAACACATTAAAATTTAGGGGAACTACAACACGGGCCATTGATCTACAACACAATTTTTAAAAGACAATTAAGATTATGCTCATGATATTGTTAATCAAATTACTAATGAACTCCCATTTAAATCAACGTCCCTCAAGTTGTCTAAGTGATACATGATCCAAATCAACTAACCCATGTCCGATCATCACGTGAGATGGGGTTGTCATAAATGGTGAACATCTCCATGTTGATCATATCTACTATATGACTCATGTTTGACCTTTCGGCCTCCTATGTTTCGAGGCCATGTCTGTACACGCTAGGCTCATCAAGTTTAACCCAAGTATTCTGCATGTGTAAAGCTGGCTTACACCCCTTGTATGCGAACATAGAGTCTATCACACCCGATCATCACGAGGTGCTTCTAAATGATGAACTTTTGCAATGGTGCATACTTAGGGAGAACCCAATTTCTTGAATTAAGTGAAGGGATCATCTTATAATGCTACCGTCGTGCTAAGCAAAATAAGATGCATAAAAAGATAAAAATCACATGCAATCAAGATGTGACATGATATGGCCATTATCATCTCGTGCCTTTGATCTCCATCTCCAAAGCACCGCCATGATGTCCATCATCACCGGCATGACACCATGATCTCCATAATTGTGTCGTCACGTGGTCGTCTCGCTAACTATTGCTTCTACAACTATTGCTAACGCATGGCAATTAAGTAAAGAAATTACATGGCGATTAATGAACTAAAGACAACCCTATGGCTCCTGCCGATTGCCGAACTCATCGACATGCAAGTAGTGAACCTATTGCAAAACATGATCATCCCATATGTTAGCATATATCACATACGTTCTTGGGCATACCACATCACAACATGCCCTGCAAAAACAAGTTAGAAGTCCCTCTACTTTGTTGTTGCAAATTTTACGTGGCTGCTATGGGCAACTAGCAAGAACCGTTCTTACCTACGCAAAGCCACAACAATGATAATCAAGTTTCCTTTTTAACCTACGACAAGGACAACTTTCGTCAAATTAGATTCAACGAAAGTAGGAGAGACAGACACTCGTTATCCACCTTATGCAAAACGAGTTGCTTGTCAATCGGTGGAACCAGTCTCATGTGCGAGGACATTTAAAGTTGGTTTGAGCTGCTTCATCCCACAATACCGCTGAATCCAAATAAGACAAGATAGGTAAGCAATATGAGCATCAACACCCAAAACTCTTTGTGTTCTACTCGTGCATATACATCTACGCATAGACCTAGCTCATGATGCCACTGATGGGGAACGAAGGATGAAAATCAAAGAAAAAAAATCCTACGAACACCCAAGATCTATCTAGGAGAAGCATAGCAACGAGAGGGGAGAGTGTGTCTATGTACCCTCATAGACCGTTAAGAGGAAGCATATATCACGCGGTTGATGTAGTCATACTCGTCACGATCCAATCGTGATCCAAACCGATGAAGTACCGAACGGACAACACCTCCGTGTTCGGCACACGTATGGCTCGATGATGTCTCCTCCTCCTTGATACAACAAGCGAGGGGGACAAGTATATGGGATCGCTGGCAGCACAATAGCGTGACGGTGATGGTGGTGGAGTGATTCCGGCAGGGCTACATCGAGGGGTACCGAAACAACAAAAATAGAGGAGTTACAAAGTAACGGGAGAGAGAGGGGGGGCAAGGGCTTGTGTATCCTCATGGGGCGCCCCCTCCCCTCTATATATATAGGTGGAGGGGCGTGGTGGCCACCCCTCCAAGCCCTAGGGGCACACCAAGGGGCAGTAGTTGGACTCCTAGTCAAATTCCCTACTTTTTCCATACACACATGTACTTTCCACATCTCCCAAGCCACATGGGCCTTGAGGGACTTGTGCGCCTGGCCCAATGATGCTTGTAATATGCGTTGGTATTTCTCCGAAGAGGAAGGGATGATGCAGCACGACAGAGGTAAGTATCTCCCTCAGTTATGAAACCAAGGTTATCAATCCAGTAGGAGACCCAAGCAACACTATGTGAACAACACCTGCACACAAACAACAAAAACTTGCAACCCAACGCGTAAAGGGGTTGTCAATCCTTCAATGGTATTGAGATTGATTAAATTGTATGAGATATGATAAATAGATCTAACTTAAACACAAAATAAAATAAATAAAAGAAAATTGCAGCAAGGTATTTTTGGTTTTAATATATGATAGGAAATAGACCCGGGGGCCGTAGTTTTCACTAGAGGCTTCTCTTAAGAAAATAGCATACGGTGGGTAAACAAATTACTATTGGGCAATTGATAAAAAAGCAAATAATTATGATGATATCCGAGGAAATGATCATGTATATAGGTATCACGTCCAAGATTAGTAGACCGAAACGATTCTGCATCTACTACTACTACTCTACACATCGACCGCTATCCAACATGCATCTAGCGTATTAAGTTCATGGAAAAACGGGGTAATGCATTAGGCAAGATGACATGATGTAGATAAGATAAACTCATGTATGAATGAACCCCATCTTGTTACCCTTAATAGCAACGATACATGCGTGTCATGTCTCTTTCTGTCACTGAGATTGACCACCGCAAGATCGAACCCATCACAAAGCACCTCTTCAGATGGCAAGATAAATCAATCGAGTTGGCCAAACCAAACCAATAAATCATAGAAGAAAAATGAAGCTATAACAATGATGCATAAAAGAGTTCATAGAAGACTCACATAATATTCATGGATAGATATGATCGTAAACTCAAAATTCATCGGATCCCAACAAACACACCGCAAAAAAAGAGTAACATAAAATAGATCTCCAAGAACATCAAGGAGAACATTGTATTGAAGATCAAAAAGAGAGAAGAGCCATCTAGCTACTAACTACGGACCCGTAGGTATGTGGTAAACTACTTGCGCATCATCAGAGGGGTGGCAAGGATGATGAAGAATCCCTCCGTGATTGTTGCCCCCTCAGGCAGAGTGCCGAAAAAGACCTCTAGATTGGATCTCATGGTTTTGGAACTTGCAGCAGCGGAAAAAGTATTTTGATGTCTCCCCTAGGATTTGGGGGATTTTGAGTATTTATATAGGCGGACGTAGGGCAAGGCGGTGCATGTGGGCCCCACTACCCATCAGGGTGTGCTAGAGGCCCCTGGCACGTCCTGGTGTCTAGTGGGCCCATAGGCCTCCTCTCGTGTACTCCAGAAGCTTCCAAGGTCTCTTATCACCACAAAAAATCTCCAAAAAGTTTTGTGGCAATTAGACTTCATTTGGTATTGATATTCTACGAAGTAAAAAAACAAGCAAAAAACAACAACTGGCACTTGACACTAGATTAATAGGTTAGTCCCAAAAATGATATATAAAAATGCTAGTAAATGTATATAAAACATACAAGATTGATACTTTAATAGCATGGAACAATAAAAAAATTATAGATACGTTGGAGACGTGTCAAGTATCCCCAAGCTTAATTCTTGCTCGTCCTCGAGTAGGCAAATGATAAAAACAGAACTTTTGATGTGGAATGCTACCTATCATATTCATCACATACAAATTTACTTGGAACGGCATTGAAGTACCGCATATAGGTAGGTATGGTGGACTCATTTGGCATAACTTGGTTTAGGATTTGGATGCACAAGAAGTGTTCCGGCTTAGTACAAGGAAAGGCTAGCAAATAGATTGAGAAGCAACCAACCAAAAAACGAAAACGATCATAAATGAGCGTTGAACATAACTAACACTGAATAATGCACCACAAGTAGGATGTAACTTCGTTGCATAACTATTGACTTTCGTGCTTGTATAGGGAATCACAAACCTTAACACCCATATTCTTCCTAAAGCATAATTACTCACCAAGATGACTCACATATAACTATCTCCATATCGCAAAACTATTGCAAGGAATCAAGTTTTAATACCCAATGATCTTCATGAAAGTTTTTATTATTTCCCTCTTGAATATCTATCACTTTGAGACTAGGCTCGTATCTTAAGCAATTTACCATTGCCAATAACAAGCTCTTAAACAAATTTTGAGTGAAGAACAAGAGCATAAATATTTCTTTAAATTTTTCATCTCTCAAAATAATATAAGTGAAGCATGAGAGGATTTCTTCAAAATTTTACTAACTCTCAAAATGATCTAAGTGAAGCATGAGAGTATTTCTTCAAAATTTTACTAACACTCAAAATGATCTAAGTGAAGCATGAGAGTATTTATTCAAAAGTTAAACCACCACCGTGCTAAAAAAGATATAAGTGAAGTACTAGAGCAATTCCATAGCTCAAAAAATTTAAGTGAAGCACATAGATCAATCTTAACAAATCATAGCATCATTATGTCTCTCTCAAATAGGTGTGTCCAGCAAGGATGATTTTGACAAACTAAAAAGCAAAACAAGCAAAGACTCATATAATATAAGATGCTCTAAGCAAAACTCATGATGTGTGATGAATAAGGCTTGTTTAGGAAACCGGGCGATGCTGAGGCCACCGGATCCGTTGCCTCCACTATGCTGGGCATTGTCTTCCTCCATCGTCGGACTGGATGGCTCGCTGGAGTGGCACGATGGATCTCTCTATCTTGATCGACCTAGCCTATGCTTCCTATGAAATGGCGACATCAAGATCATGGAGGAGCGACATATAAGGTCTGGCGAGAGGATCCAAAGAGGGAGTGAGATGCATGGTACTTCTCGACTGCATCATCCGCGTCGGCATCTGTGTCTATCCGGATCGGCAACGTCTTACACTGGCGCCGGGTGCCCTATAACCAATGTCACGGCCACCCTCGACATCTCTCTCCTCGATGAGATCTGGATCAGGATTTGAGCCATTAACTGACATTGACGAGGAGGCGGGCGAGGTATCGGAAGCGGGTCATTTGGCTAATGAGATGGTGGATACTGTACTCACCGGTGATGTTGTTGGAGGCTGTGCCAATCTCTCGGAGGGATCCTGGTTGATAGTGCGGCCTAGGCGGAAGAGACGGATGTGGAGCTTCTGCAGGGGTTCTAGAATGGTGTGGGATTCCCTACGCCGGCATCCAGGATGTGGGAGCGGGGCAGCTATAGTTCAGCAAAGGTGGACAAAGTTCTTACTCAGGATTGTTCGCTTCCATGCAGGGATGAGACACGTGCTAGAGCAGCTGCTTCATCGGATGTGTAGCGACCGCCACCGGCTCTGGTGCAGTTGCGTCGAGGGGTCTGCATTAGGCCATGGAAGGAGCCTCTGCCGCGGCCCAGGATAACACCACAGGCGGTGTTGGCTGTGTTCCTGCCCTCCCGAGCGAATGCGTCGTTCTGTGTGGTGATCGGTGATACGTCTCCATCATATCTACTTTTCCAAACACTTTTGCCCTTGTTTTGGACTCTAACTTGCATGATTTGAATGGAACTAACCCGGACTGATGTTGTTTTCAGTAGAACTGCCATGGTGTTATTTTTGTGCAGAAATAAAACTTCTCGGAATGACCTGAAAATCCACGGAGCAACTTTTCAGAATAAATAAAAAATACTGGTGAAAGAAATAACGTCAGGGGCCCCACACCCTGTCCACGAGGGTGGGGGGCGCCCCCTCCCCCTGGGCGCGCCCCTACCTCCTGGGCCCCCTGGATGTCCACCGACCTCAACTCCAACTCCATATATTTGCTTTCGCGGAGAAAAAATCAGAGAGAAAGTTTCATTGCTTTTACGATATGGAGCTGCCGCCAAGCCCTAATCTCTCTCGGGAGGCCTGATCTGGAGTCCGTTCGGGGCTCCGGAGAGGGGGATTCGTCGCCGTCATCATCATCAATCATCCTCCATCACCAATTTCATGATACTCACCGCCGTGCGTGAGTAATTCCAATGTAGGGCTTGCTGGACGGTGATGGGTTGGATGAGATTTACCATGTAATCAAGTTAGTTTTGTTAGGTTTGATCCCTAGTATCCACTATGTTTTGAGATTGATGTTGCCATGACTTTGCTATGCTTAATGCTTGTCACTAGGGCCCTGATACGTCTCCAACGTATCTATAATTTTTTATTGTTCCATGCTATTATATTACCCCTTTTGGATGTTTATGGGCTTTATTTTACACATTTATATCATTTTTGGGACTAACCTACTAACCGTAGGCCCAGCCCGTATTGCTGTTTTTTTTGCCTATTTCAGTATTTCGAAGAAAAGGAATATCAAACGGAGTCCAAACGGAATGAAACCTTCGGGAGCATGATTTTTGGAACGAACGTGATCCGGAGAGCTTGGAGTGCAAGTCAAGAAGCAGCCGAGGCCCCCACGAGATAGGTGGCCGCGCCCCCCTGTAGGGTGCGCCCCCTGTCTCGTGGGCCCCTCGGGCGGCCACTGACGTACTTCTTCCTCCTATATATACCTACATACCCCGAAAACATCCAGGAGCAGGACGAAACACAATTTCCACCACCGTAACCTTCTGTATCCGCGAGATCTCATCTTGGAGCCTTCGCCGGCACTTTGCCGGAGGGGGAATCGACCATGGAGGGCCTATACATCAACATCCTTGCCCCTCCGATGAGTTGTAAGTAGTTTACCACAGACCTACGGGTCCATAGTTATTAGCTAGATGGCTTCTTCTCTCTTTTTGGATCTCAATACAATGTACTCCCCCTCTCTTGTGGAGATCTATTCGATGTAAACTCTTTTTGCGGTGTGTTTGTCGAGATCCGATGAATTGTGGGTTTATGATCAAGTTTATATATGAATAATATTTGAATCTTCTCTGAATTCTTTTATGTATGATTGAGTTATCTTTGCAAGTCTCTTCGAATTATCAGTTTGGTTTGGCCTACTAGATTGGTCTTTCTTGCCATGGGAGAAGTGCTTAGATTTGGGTTCAATCTTGCGGTGTCCTTACCCAGTGACAGAAAGGGTTGCAAGGCACGTATTGTATTGTTGCCATCGAGAATAACAAGATGGGGTTTATATCATATTGCATGAGTTTATCCCTCTACATCATGTCATCTTGCTTAATGCGTTACTCTATTCTTATGAACTTAATACTCTAGATGCATGCTAGATAGCAATCGATGTGTGGAGTAATAGTAGTAGATGCAGGCAGGAGTCGGTCTACTTGTTATGGACGTGATGCCTATATACATGATCATGCCTAGATAATCTCATAACTATGCGCTTTTCTATCAATTGCTCGACAGTAATTCGTTCACCCACCGTAATACTTATGCTATCTTGAGATAAGCCACTAGTGAAACCTATGGCCCCCGGGTCTATCTCTTATCATATTTGCTTTCAATCTACTTTTATTTGCATCTTTACTTTTTGCATCTATATTATTAAATACCAAAAATATATTTATCTTATCATACTATCTTTATTAGATCTCACTTCCGCAAGTGGCCGTGAAGGGATTGACAACCCCTTTATTGCGTTGGCTGCGAGTTCTCAGTTTGTTTGTGTAGGTGCGTGGGACTTTTGAGGAGCCTCCTACTGGATTGATACCTTGGTTCTCAAAACTGAGGGAAATACTTACGCTACACTTGCTGCATCACCCTCTCCTCTTCGAGGAAAACCAACGCAAGCTCAAGACGTAGCAAGAAGGATTTCTGGCGCCGTTGCCGGGGAGGTCTTCGCTCAAGTCAAGACATACCAAGTACCCATCACAAACCCATTTCCCTCGCATTTACATTATTTGCCATTTGCCTCTCGTTTTCCTCTCCCCCACTTCACCCTTGTCGTTTTATTCGCCCTCTCTTTCCCAATCTCCTCCTCTCTTTCGCTTGCCTTTTTCTGTTTGCTTGTGTGTTGGATTACTTGTTGCCATGGCGCAAGATAATACCAAATTGTGTGATTTCTCGAATACCAATAATAATGATTTCCTTAGTACTCCGATTGCTCCTCTTAATGATGTTGAGTTTTGTGAAATCAATACTACTTTGCTAAATCTTGTTATGAAAGATCAATTCACCGGCCTTCCTAGTGAAGATGTCGCTACTCATCTAAACAACTTTGTTGATTTGTGTGATATGCAAAAGTAGAAAGATATGGATAACAATATTGTCAAATTAAAGTTATTTCCGTTTTCACTTAGAGATCATGCTAAAGTTTGGTTTTCGTCTTTGCCTAAAAATAGTATTGATTCTTGGAACAAGTGCAAAGATGCTTTTATCTCTAAGTATCTTCCTCCTGCTAAGATCATCACTCTTAGGAATGATATTATGAATTTTAAACAACTTGATCATGAGCATGTTGCCCAATCTTGGGAAAGAATGAAATTGATGCTTCGCAATTGCCCTACTCATGGTTTGAATTTATGGATGATCACACAAAATTGTTATGACAGTTTGAACTTTGCTTCTAGAAACCTTTTAGATTCGGCCGCAGGAGGCACATTTATGGAAATCACGTTAGGAGATGCTACAAAACTTCTTGATAGTATTATGGCTAATTATTCTCAATGGCACACCGAAAGATCTTCTAGTAAAAAAGTGCATGCTATAGAATCAATGTTTTGAGTGGAAAGATGGATGAACTTATGAAATTGTTTGCTACTAAAAATATTCCTCTTGATCCTAATGATATGCCTTTGTCTACTTCGATTGAGAATAATAATGAATCTATGGATGTGAATTTTGTTGGTAGGAATAGTTTTGGAAACAATGCTTATAGAGGAAACTTTAATGCTAGACCGTTCCCTAGTAATTCCTCTAATAATTATGGAAATTCCTACAATAATTCTTATGGTAATTTTAATAAGATGCCCTCTGATTTTGAGAATAGTGTGAAAGAATTTATGATTTCTCAAAAGAATTTTAATGCTTTGCTTGAAGAAAAATTGCTCAAAGTTGATGATTTGGCTAGGAACGTTGATAGACTTTCGCTTGATGTTGATTCTCTTAAACTTAGATCTTCTCCTCCTAAGCATGATATCAATGAGTCTCTCAAAGGCATGAGATTTTTCATTGATGAGTGCAAGGAAAGAACTGCTAGATTGCGTGCAAAGAAAGATTGCTTTATAAAAGCGTGTTCTTCTAGTTTCCATGAAAATAATGATGAAGATCTTAAAGCTATTGATGTGTCTCCTATTAGATCTTTCTTTTGCAATATGAATCTTGATAATAATGGGACAGGAGATGAGTCAACTTTAGTTAGAAGGCGTTCGAAGAATTCAGAGTTTTTAGATCTTAATGCTAAATTTGGTAAAAGTGGGATTGGAGAGGTCATGACTTTAAATAGTATTGAACCCACTATCTCGGATTTCAAGGAATTTGATTATGATATTTGTTCTTTAGAAGGTTGTATTTCCTTGTTGCAATCCGTTCTTAATTCTCCTCATGCTTATAGTCAAAATAAAGCTTTTACCAAACATATTGTTGATGCCTTGATGCAATCTTATGATGAAAAACTTAATTTGGAAGTTTCTATACCTAGAAAACTTAATGATGAGTGGGAACCCACTATAAAGATTAGAATTAAAGATCATGAGTGTTTTGCTTTGTGTGATTTGGGTGCTAATATTTCCATGATTCCGAAAACTTTATGTGATATTCTAGGTTTCCATGATCTTGATGATTGCTATTTAAATTTGCACCTTGCGGATTCCACCATTAAAAAGCCAATGGGAAGAATAAATGATGTTCTCATTGTTGCAAATAAAAATTTGGTGCCCGTAGATTTTATCGTTCTTGATATAGATTGCAATCTTTCTTGCACTATTATTCTTGGTAGACCTTTCCTTAGAACGATTGGTGCGATTATTGATATGAAGGAAGGGAATATTGGATTCCAATTTCCATTAAAGAAAGGCATGGAGCACTTTCCAAGAAAGAAAGTCAAATTACCTTATGAATCTATCATGCAGGCTACTTATGAATTTAGTGCCAAAGATGGCACTACTTAGATCTATCTTCGCTTTTATGCCTAGCTAGGGCGTTAAACGATAGCGCTAGTTGGGAGGCAACCCAATTTTCTTTATGTTTTTTGTTTTTGTTCCTGTTTAGTAATAAATCTTGCATCCACCCTCTATTTAGATGTGTTTTTATCTTTTAATTAGTGTTTGTGCCAAGTAGAACCTATAGGATAACCTATGATGTTAGTTGATTTGATTCTGCTGAAAAACAAAAACTTTGCGCACACGAATTTAGTTTTGTTAAATCACATAAACGTGATTTTGTGTTGATTATTTTTTCTGATGATCAATAAACAAATGTTCTAGAACTTCCTATTTTGGTAGGATTTTTAGAGTTCCAGAAGTTTGCGTTAGTTACAGATTGCTACAGACTATTCTGTTTTTGACAGATTCTGTTTTCCATGTGTTGTTTGCTTATTTCGATGCATCTATGGCTAGTAAAATAGTTTATAAACCATAGAGAAGTTGGATTACGGTAGGTTTAACACCAAAATAAATAAAGAATGAGTTCATTAGAGTACCTTATGTGGCGGTTTTGTTTTCTTTCACTAACGGAGCTTATAAGATTTCCTGTTGAGTTTTGTGTTGTGAAGTTTTCAAGTTTTGGGTAAAGATTTTATGGACTATGGAATAAGGAGTGGCAAGAGCCTAAGCTTGGGGATGCCCATGGCACACCAAGATATTCAAGGATAGCCAAAAGCCTAAGCTTGGGGATGCCCCGGGAAGGCATCCCCTCTTTCGTCTTCGTTCATTGGTAACTTTACTTGGAGCTATATTTTTATTCGCCACATGATATGTGTTTTGCTTGGAGAGTCGTGTATTATATTAGTCTTTGCTTTTTAGTTTACCACAATCATCCTTGCTGCACACACCTTTTGGGAGAAGCCTATTTGATTAGAATTTGCTAGAATACTCTATGTGCTTCACTTATATCTTTTGAGCTTGATAGTTTTTGCTCTAGTACTTCACTTATATCTTTTAGTGCACGGTGGTGACTTATTTTTTGTAGAAATTGCTAGTCTCTCATGCTTCACTTATATCTTTTTTAGAGTCTTTTAGAACAGCATGGTATTTGCTATGGTTATAAATTGGTCCTAGAATGGTAGGCATCCAAGTTGGGTATAATAAAAACTATCATAGGAAGTGAATTGGATGCTATGATCAATTTGATACTTGATAATTGTTTTGAGATATGGAGGTAGTGATGTTAAAGTCAAGCTAGTTGGGTGATTATGAATTCAAAGAATGCTTGTGTTGAAGTTAGCAAGTCCCATAGCATGCACGTATGGTTAAAGTTGTGTAACAAATTTGAAACATGAAGTGTACCTGGCTTGTGCATCCTTATGAGTGGTGGTCGGGGACGAGCGATGGTCTTTTCCTACCAATCTATCCCCCTAGGAGCATGCGTGTAGTGCTTGATTTTTGATGACTTCTAAATTTTTGCAACAAGTATATGAGTTCTTTTGACTAATGTTGACTCCATGGATTATACGCATTTTTACCTTTCCACCATTGCTAGCCTCTTCGGTACCATGCATTGCCCTTTCTCACCTTGAGAGTTGGTGCAAACTTCGCTAGTGCATCCAAACCCCGTGATATGATACGCTCTATCACACATAAACCTCCTTATATCTTCCTCAAAACAGCCACCATACCTACCTATTATGGCATTTCCATAGCCATTCCGAGATATATTGCCATGCAACTTTCCACCGTTCCGTTTATCATCATCATGACATACTTTACTTTTGTCATATTGCCGTTGCATGATCATGTAGTTGACATCGTATTTGTGGCAAAGCCACCATGCATTATTTTTCATACATGTCACTCTTGATTCATTGCACCATCCCGGTACACCGCCGGAGGCATTCATATAGAGTCATATCTTGTTCTAGTTTCGAGTTGTAATTCATATGTTGTAATCAATAGAAGTGTGATGATCATCATTATTAGAGCATTGCCCAAAAAGAAAAAAAGAAAAAAAATAAAGGCCAAAAGAAAAAAATAAAGGCCCAAAAAAAATAAAAAAATATAAAAGGGCAATGTTACTATCTCTTTTTCCACACTTGTGCTTCAGAGTAGCACCTTGTTCTTCATGTAGTGAGTCTCATATATTGTGCTTCAAAGTAGCACCATGTTTTTCATATAGTGAGTCTCATAAGTTATCTTTTTCATACTAGTGGGAATTTTTCATTATAGAACTTGGCTTGTATATTCCTACAATGGGCTTTCTCAAATGCCCTAGGTCTTCGTGAGCAAGCAAGTTGGATGCACACCCACTAGTTTTCTTTTGTTGAGCGTTCATTTATAGCTCTAGTGCATCCGTTGCATGGCAATCCCTACTCCTCATGTTGACATCAATTGATGGGCATCTCCATAGCCTGTTGATTATCCTTGTCAATGTGAGACTTTTTCCCTTTTTGTCTTCTCCACACAATCCCCATCATCATATTCTTTTCCACCCATAGTGCTATATCCATGGCTCACGCTCATGTATTGCGTGAAGGTAGAAAAAGTTTGAGATTATTTAAGTATGAAACAATTGCTTGGCTTGTCATCGGGGGTATAGAAGTTGGGAACATCTTTGTGTGATGAAAATGAAGCATAGCCTAACTATATGATTTTGTAGGGATGAACTATCTCTTGCCATGTTATTTTGAGAAGACATGATTACTTTGATTAGTATGCTTGAAGTGTTACTATTTCTTTTATCAATATGAACTTTTATTTTAAATCATTTGGATCTGAACATTCATGCCACAATAAAGAAAATTACATTGATAATTATGCTAGGTAGCATTCCACATCAAAAATTTATTTTTTATCATTTACCTACTCGAGGACGAGCAGGAATTAAGCTTCGGGATGCTTGATACGTCTCCAACGTATCTATAATTTTTGATTGTTCCATGCTATTAAATTACCCCTTTTGGATGTTTATGGGCTTTACTTTACACATTTATATCATTTTTGGGACTAACCTACTAACTGGAGGCCCAGCCTGTATTGCTGTTTTTTTGCCTATTTCAGTATTTCGAACAAAAGGAATATCAAACGGAGTCCAAACGGAATGAAACCTTCGGGAGCGTGATTTTTGGAACAAACGTGATCCAGAGGACTTGGAGTGCAAGTCAAGAAGCAGCGAAGGCCTCCACGAGATAGGAGCCCCCCCCATAGGGTGCGCCCCCTGTCTCGTGGGCCCCTCGGGCGACCACCGACGTACTTCCTCCTCCTATATATAAGCCTACGTACCCCGAAAACATCTAGGGAGCAACCGAAACACAATTTCCACCGCCGTAACCTTCTGTATCCACGAGATCTTATCTTGGAGCCTTCGCCGGCACTCTGCCGGAGGGGGAATCGACCATGGAGGGCTTCTACATCAACAACCTTGCCCCTCTGATGAGTTGTGAGTAGTTTACCACAGACCTTCGGGTCCATAGTTATTAGCTAGATGGCTTCTTCTCTCTTTTTGGATCTCAATACAATGTCCTCCCCTCTCTTGTGGAGATCTATTCGATGTAAACTCTTTTTGCGGTGTGTTTGTCCAGATCCGATGAATTGTGGGTTTATGATCAAGTTTATCTATGAATAATATTTGAATCTTCTCTGAATTCTTTTATGTATGATTGAGTTATCTTTGCAAGTCTCTTTGAATCATCAGTTTGGTTTGGCCTACTAGATTGATCTTTCTTGCCATGGGAGAAGTGCTTAGCTTTGGGTTCAATCTTGTGGTGTCCTTTCCCAGTGACAGCAGGGGCAGCAAGGCACGTATTGTATTGTTGCCATCGAGGATAAAAAGATGGGGTTTATATCATATTGCTTGAGTTTATCCCTCTACATCATGTCATCTTGCTTAAGGCGTTACTCTGTTCTTATGAACTTAATACTCTAGATGCACGCAGGAGTCGGTCGATGTGTGGAGTAATAGTAGTAGATGCAGGTAGGAGTCGGTCTACTTGTTGCGGACGTGATGCCTATATGGATGATCATGCCTAGATAATCTCATAATTATTCGCTTTTCTATCAATTGCTCGACAGTAATTTGTTCACCCACCGTAATACTTATGCTATCTTGAGAGAAGCCACTAGTGAAACCTATGGCCCCCGGGTCTATCTCTTATCATATTTGCTTCCAATCTACTTTTATTTGCTTCTTTACTTTTTGCATCTATATTATAAAATACCAAAAATATATTTATCTTATCATACTACCTCTATCAGATCTCACTTTCGCAAGTGGCCGTGAAGGGATTGACAACCCCTTTATTGCGTTGGTTGCGAGTTCTTTGCTTGTTTGTGTAGGTGCGTGGGACTTTTAAGGAGCCTCCTACTGGATTGATACCTTGGTTCTCAAAAACTGAGGGAAATACTTACGCTACTATTGCTGCATCACCCTTTCCTCTTCAAGGAAAACCAACACAAGCTCAAGACGTAGCAATAGTCTTCATGCGATGTCTTCCCATGTCATAGTCTTCAATGAGAATATCTTCACAGACCACCATTGTCTTCAATGTCTTCACACATTTTTAGGGGTCATCTTTGGTAGGTAAACCGAACCAATATGGGACTACTACCTGCGTTATCCTGCAATTCTCACAAACACATTAGTCCCTCAACCAAGTTTGTCATCAATACTCCAAAACCAACTAGGGGTGGCACTAGATGCACTTACAGTTAGCTCATGCCTCTCCCTCATATAAAATTACAAGAATGATTACCGGTACTTGTTATCGATTGCCTAGGGACAAATGACTTTCTTGTTGACAAAAGCTATCTACTTTTATTACCTTGCAATTTATTCTTAGTTTTTTCTCGCAAAGTACTCCTAGTTTTACTCTTGCAAAATAGTTCCATACTTGTTTTAGGTAAAGAACATCAAGCGTGCGTAGAGTTGTATCGGTTGTCGATAGAACTTGAGGGAATATTTGTTCTGCCTTTAGCTCCTTGTTGGGTTCGAGACTCTTACTTATCGAAAGAGGCTACAATTTATCCCCTATATGTGTGGGTTATCAAACCCATTGTTCAGATTCTTGCTGACCGCTGATACGTCCATTTTGCATCATGCTTTTATGTCAATATTTATTGCATTATGGGCTGTTATTACACATTATATCTCAATACTTATGGCTATTCTCCCTTATTTTACAAGGTTTACCATGAAGAGGGGGAATGCCGGCAGCTGGAATTCTGGCTGCAAAAGGAGCAAACGTTGGAAACCTATTCTGCACAACTCCAAATACCTGAGACTCCACGAAACAACTTTTCAGATTTAATAAGAATTTTTGGGCAAAAGAAATAGGCCAGGGGCCCCACACCCTGTCCAGGAGACAGGAGGGCGCGCCCCCCTGTAGGGCGCCCCCCTATCTCCTGGGCTCCCTGGTGGGCCTCCGATGTCCATCTTCTGCTATATGAAGGGTTTTCACCTGGAAAAAATCGTGGGCAAGCTTAAGAGACGAAACTTCGCCGCCACGAGGCGGAACCTTGGCGGAATCAATCTAGGGCTCTGGCGGAGCTCTTCTGCCGGGGACACTTCCCTCCGGGAGGGGGAAATCATCACCAACGTCATCACCAACGATCCTCTCACCAGGAGGGGGTCAATCTCCATCAACATCTTCACCACCACCATCTCATCTCAAAACCCTACTTCATCCCTTGTATCCAATCTTGTATCAAAACCACAAATTGGTACCTGTGGGTTGCTAGTAGTGTTGATTACTCCTTGTAGTTGATGCTAATTGGTTTACTTGGTGGAAGATCATATGTTCAGATCCTTTATGCATATTATTACTCCTCTGATTATGAACATGAATATGCTTTGTGAGTAGCTACGTTTGTTCCTGAGGACATGGGTGAAGTCTTGCTATTAATAGTCATGTGAATTTGGTATTCGTTCGATATTTTGATGAGATGTATGTTGTCTCTCCTCTAGTGGTGTTATGTGAACTTCGACTACATGACACTTCACCATTATTTGGGCCTAGAGGAAGGCATAGGGAAGTAATAAGTAGATGATGGGTTGCTAGAGTGACAGAAGCTTAAACCCTAGTTTATGCGTTGCTTCGTTAGGGGTTGATATGGACCCATATGTTTAATGTTGTGGTTAGGTTTACCTTAATACTCCTTTTTGTAGTTGTGGATGCTTGCAATAGGGGTTAATCATAAGTGGGATGCTTGTCCATGTTAGGGAAGTACCCAAGTGCCGGTCCACCCACATATCAAATTATCAAAGTACCGAACGCGAATCTTATGAACGTGATGAAAACTAGCTTGACGATAATTCCCAATGTGTCCTCGGGAGCTCCTTCTTCATTATTAGAATTTTTCTAGGCTTATCCTTTGCTACATAAAGGATTGGGACACCTTGCTGCACTTCATTTACTTTATTTACTTTTTGCTCGTTACTATTTATCTTATCACAAAACTATCTATCACCTACTATTTCAGTGCTTGCAGAGAAAACCTTACTAAAAACCGCTTATCATTTCCTTCTGCTCCTCGTTGGGTTCGACACTCTTACTTATTGAAAGTACTACGATAGATCACCTATACTTGTGGGTCATCAAGACTCTTTTCTGGCGCCGTTGCCGGGGAGCGTAGCGCTCTTGGTGAGTGGAACTTGGTAAGGAAACATTTATATAGTGTGCTGAATTTTTTTTGTTACTTGTTATTATGGAAACTAATCCTTTGAGGGGCTTGTTTGGGTATCTTCATCCCAACCAGAAGAGCAAAGAGATGCTCCTCAACCTACTGAACCTTATGAAAATATTCACTTTGAGATTCCTTCGCGTATGATAGAAAAACTGCTAGCTAATCCTTTTGCAGGAGACGGAACATTGCATCCCGACTTACACCTCATCTTTGTGGATGAAGTTTGTGGATTATTTAAGCTTGCAGGTATTCCTGATGATGTTGTCAAAAGGAAGGTCTTCCCTTTATCTTTGAAGGGAGATGCAATAACATGGTATAGGCTATGTGATGATATGAGATATTGGAATTATAAGCGATTGAAGTTGGAATTTCACCAGAAGTTATATCCTATGCATCTTGTTCATCGTGATCATAATTACATATATAATTTCTGGCCTCGCGAAGGAGAAAGCATCGCTCAAGCTTGGGGAAGGCTTAAGTCAATGTTGTATTCATGCCCCAATCATGAGCTCTCTCGGGAAATGATTATTTAGAATTTTTATGCTCAGCTTTCTCTTGATAATCGCAACCTGCTTGATACTTCCTGTGCTGGTTCCTATATGCTGAAGACTATTGATTTCAAATGGGACTTATTGGAAAGAATTAAACGCAACTCTGAAGATTGGGGTTCCGACGATGGTAAGGAGTCAGGTATGACACCTAAGTTTGATTGTGTTAAATCTTTTATGGATACGGATGCTTTCCGTGGATTTAGCTCTAAGTATGGACTTGACTCTGTGATAGTAGCTACTTTTTGTGAAACTTTTCCTACTCACGTTGATCTTCCTAAAGAGAAGTGGTTTAAATATAATCCTCCCGTTGAAGTGAAAGTAGTTGCTCCTATTACAGTCGAAGAGAAGACTATTACGTATAGTGATCCTATTATTCCTACTGCTTATGTCGAAAAACTTCCTTTTCCTGTTAGGATAAAAGATCATGCTAAAGCTTCGACTGTTGTTCGTAAGAGCAATTTTAGAACTTATATACCTCCTGAGCAAATCAAAATTGAACCTAATGTTGCTATTGTTAAAGATCTCCTGGCTGATAATATTGATGGGCATGTTATTTATTTCTGTGATGAAACTGCTAGAATTGCCAAACCTTGTGCTAAAGATAAACATAGACCTGTGGTAGGCATGCCTGTTATTTCTGTTAAAATAGGAGATCATTGTTATCATGGCTTATGTGATATGGGTGCTAGTAGCTAGTGCAATACCTATTGGCTTATACAACGAAATTAAGCATGATATTGCACCTGCTGAGTTCGAAGATATTGATGTCACAATTAAACTTACCAATAGAGATACTATTTCACCAATGGGAATCGTTATAGATGTTGAAGTCTTGTGTGGGAAAACTAAATATCCTGCTGATTTTCTTGTTCTTGGCTCCCCACAAGATAGCTTTTGTCCCATTATATTTGGTAGACCCTTCTTGAACACCGTTAATGCTAGGATAGATTGCAAAAAGGATGTAGTTACTATTGGTTTAGGTGATATGTCTCATGAATTCAACTTTTCTAAATTTCGTAGACAACACCGTGAAGAGGAACCATCTAGTAAGGATGAAATTATTGGTCTTGCTTCCATTGCTGTTCCTCCAACTAATCTGTTAGAACAATATTTGCTAGACCATGAAAATGATATGTTTATAAAGGAAAGGGAAGAAATAGATGAAGTGTTCCCTAAACATGAACCTATGCTGAAACATAATCTTCCCGTTGAAATTCTTGGGGATCCCCCTCCACCCAAGGGTGATCCCGTGTTTGAACTCAAACCATTACTTGATAATCTTAAGTATGCTTATCTTGATGAAAAAGAAATATATCCTGTTATTATTAGTGCTAACCTTTCAGAGAAAGAAGAAGAAAGATTATTGAAAACTCTGAAGAAGCACCGAGCTGCTATTGGATATACTCTGGATGATCTTAAGGGCATTAGTCCCACATTATGTCAACACAAAATCTCAGTGGAGAAAGATGCCAAACCAGTTAGAGATCCTCAAAGACGATTAAATCCCAAAATGAAGGAAGTGGTAAGAAAGGAGATACTAAAGCTCCTTGAGGCATGTATTATTTATCACGTTGCTGATAGTGAATGGGTAAGCCCTGCCCATTGTGTCCCCAAAAAGGGAGGTATTACCGTTGTTCCTAATGATAAAGATGAATTGATCCACAAAGAATTATTACAGGTTATAGGATGGTAATTGATTTCCGTAAGTTAAATAAAGCCACTAATAAAGATCATTACCCTTTACCTTTTATTGATCAAATGCTAGAATGGCTATCCAAACACACACATTTTTGCTTTCTAGATGGTTATTCTGGCTTCTCTCAGATACCTCTTTCAGCAGGGGATCAATCTAAA
Source organism: Triticum aestivum (assembly GCF_018294505.1). NCBI lineage: Eukaryota > Viridiplantae > Streptophyta > Magnoliopsida > Poales > Poaceae > Triticum > Triticum aestivum. The sequence goes on along the minus strand of NC_057795.1, from coordinate 303,940,618 downwards.
ACTACTTTTACTTGCCCTTTTGGTACTTCTGCTTATAGATGTATGCCTTTCGGTTTATGTAATGCACCTGCTACCTTTCAAAGATGCATGATGGCTATATTTTCTGATTTTTGTGAAAAGATTTGTGAGGTATTCATGGATGACTTCTCCGTCTATGGATCCTCTTTTGATGATTGTTTGAGCAACCTTGATCGAGTTTTGTAGAGATGCGAAGACACTAGTCTCATCCCGAATTGGGAAAAGTGTCACTTTATGGTTAATGAAGGCATTGTTTTGGGGCACAAGATATCCGAGAGAGGTATTGAAGTTGATAAAGCCAAAGTTTATGCTATTGAAAAGATGCCATGTCCCAAGGACATAAAAGGTATAAGAAGTTTCCTTGGTCATGCCGGTTTTTATAGGAGGTTCATTAAGGACTTTTCTAAAATCTCTAGGCCTCTGACTAATTTATTGCAAAAAGATATTCCTTTTGTCTTTGATGATGATTGTGTAGAAGCATTTGAAACACTTAAGAAGGCTTGGATCACGACACCTATTGTTCAGCCACCTGATTGGAATTTACATTTTGAAATTATGTGCGATGCTAGTGATTATGTTGTAGGGGCTGTTTTAAGGCAAAGAATCGACAAGAAATTGAATATTATCCAGTATGCTAGTAAGACTCTTGATGCTGCCCAGAGAAATTATGTTACCACTAAAAAAGAATTCTTAGCAATTGTGTTTGCATGTGATAAGTTTAGACCTTATATTGTTGATTCCAAAGTTACTATTCACACCGATCATGCTGCTATTAAATATCTTATGGAAAAGAAAGATGCTAAGCCTAGACTCATTAGATGGGTTCTCTTGCTCCAAGAATTTGACTTGCACATTATTGATAGAAAGGGAGCTGAGAACCCCGTTGCAGACAACTTGTCTAGGTTAGAGAATGTTCTTGATGACCCACTGCCTATTAATGATAGTTTTCCTGATGAACAATTAGCGGTTGTCAATGCTTCTCGTACTGCTCCTTCGTATGCTGATTATGCTAATTACATTGTTGCTAAATATATACCTCCTAGTTTCACATACCAGCAAAAGAAAAAGTTCTTTTATGATTTAAGACATTACTTCTGGGATGATCCACACCAGTATAAGGAAGGAGTAGATGGTATTATTAGACGTTGTGTGCCTGAGCATGAACATGAACAAATCCTACGCAAGTGTCACTCTGAATTCTATGGAGGACACCACGCTTGAGACAGAACTGCACACAAGGTACTACAATCTGGTTTTTATTGGCCTACTCTTTTCAAAGATGCTCGTAAGTTTGTCGTATCTTGTGATGAATGTCAAAGAATAGGTAACATTAGTAGACGTCAAGAAACGCCTATGAATTATTCTCTTGTTATTGAACCGTTTGATGTTTGGGGCTTTGATTACATGGGACCTTTTCCTGCCTCCAATGGTTATACACATATTTTAGTTGCTGTTGATTATGTTACTAAGTGGGTAGAAGCTATTCCAACTAGTAGTGTTGATCTTAACACCTCTATTAAAATGCTTAAAGAAGTTATTTTTCCGAGGTTTGGAGTCCCTAGATATCTTATGACTGATGGTGGTTCACACTTTATTCATGGTGCTTTCCGTAAGATGCTTGCTAAGTATGATGTCAATCATAGAATCGCATCTCCTTATCACCCGCAGTCTAGTGGTCAAGTAGAGTTGAGCAATAGAGAGCTCAAATTAATTTTGCAAAAGACTATGAATAGATCTAGAAACTGAAATTAGAAATTGGTCCAAAAAACTTGATGATGCATTATGGGCCTATAGAACTGCATACAAAAATCCTATGGGTATGTCTCCATATAAGATGGTTTATGGAAAAGCATGTCATTTACCTCTTGAACTGGAACATAAAGCATATTGGGCTATTAAAGAGCTTAATTATGACTTCAAACTTGCCGGTGAGAAAAGTTTATTTGATATTAGCTCCTTGATGAATGGAGAACCCAAGCATATGAGAATGCCAAGCTTTTCAAAGAAAAAATCAAACACTGGCATGATAAGAGGATACAGAAGCGTGAGTTTAACATAGGAGATTATGTGTTATTGTTCAACTCTCGTTTAAGATTTTTTGCAGGAAAACTTCTCTCAAAATGGGAAGGTCCCTACGTTATCGAGGAGGTCTACCGTTCTGGCGCTATAAAAATCAACAACTTCGAAGGCACAAACCCGAGGGTGGTAAATGGCCAAAGAATTAAACATTATATTTCAGGTAATCCTATCAATGTTGAAACTAATATTATTGAAACCATAACCCCTGAGGAATACATAAGAGACACTTTCCAGAACGTTCCAAACTTCGAAAAGGCATAGGTACGTGGTACGGTAAGTAAACCAACTCCAAAACAACTCTAATGGCAATTTTTATCAGTTTTGGATTATTTAAGGATTTTAGGAAGAAAGAAGTAGTCCGAAAGGGACACGAGGCTCCCAAGAGAGAGGAGGGCGCCCCCCCCCGTAGGGCGCGCCCCCTGTCTCGTGGGCACCTCGTGTGCCTCCCGGACTCCGTTTTCTTGTATGTTACGTATTTTGGTCGTTAAAAATTCATTATATATACTCCCGAAGGTTTTGACTACCGTATCACGCAAATATTCTTTGCTTTCGTTTCGAGCTGTTCCTGTTGCAGATTTAGAGCACCATGACTTCTCCCTCCTCTAACAACAAAGACAAGGATGCTTGGCTATTGAAGATAGAGTTGAAAAGAGAGGAACCAGAAGAGATCAACAAGGATGAAGTGATCAAGAAGGCTATGGAGGCTCAAGCTCCGGTGGTGAAAGAAGAAGACATACCTCAACCTTTACCTAACCTTTTCACTCCAACAGAGATTGAAGCCTTCAAGATGATTGAGTTAGCCCGCATACAGAACAAGTACCTCATAGAGGAGAATATTTTGTTGAAGGATCATATTGCTGGGCTCAAGGGCATTATCCGCAAGTTGGAGGAGCTTTTACGCTCGATGTGCGACTATCCACCATCATCATCACCACCTCCATCACCTCCGAAGAAATAATCACATGGGTATGGGCACTCCCCTTGCCAACTGCCAAGCTTGGGGGAGGTGCCCCGGTATCGTATCACCATCACACTCCTATCTTTACCGCTTTATTTAGTTCGATCCTTTTAGTAGTATCTTGATCTTTTAGTAGTTGAAGTTTTGATATCAAGTAGTTTTGAGTTTTGCTTTGTGATCTCTTTTTGTAATCGAGTCTGTGCACTATCTATAATAAATATTAGTGTTGAGTCAAGGGCATTGCTATGTTGCTATGATCTTGAAGAAGTAGAAAGAACAAAAGAGTTCATATTGATCTTATGGATAGTGATAACTTCACACATAGAAAGTATGAGGCATAAAAATTGTTGAGAGTTGATGAACGTAGCCTTGGTCATCATTGCAATTAATAGGAAGTGATAAGGAAAGAGGGGTTCACATATAAATATATTATCTTGGACATCTTTTATGATTGTGAAGCACTCATTAAGTATGACATGCTAAAAGGGTTGACGTTGGACAAGGAATGGTTTATGTTTTCCGACATCTCAGTTAAAGTATATCGTCATTGACATTCCAAACATGTTGAGCTTGCCTTTCCCCCTCATGCTAGCCAAATTCCTTGCACCAAGTAGAGATACTACTTGTGCTTCCAAATACCCTTAAACCCAGTTTTGCCATGAGAGTCCACCATATCTACCTATGGATTGAGTAAGATCCTTCAAGTAAGTTGTCATCGGTGCAAGCAATAAAAATTGCTCTCTAAATATGTATGACTTATTAGTGCAGAGAAAATAAGCTTTGTACGAACTTGTTGTGGAAGTAATAAAAGCGACGGATTGCATAATAAAGGTCCACATACAAGGGGCAATATAAAGTGACATTCTTTTGCATTGAGATTTCATGCATCAACCCTAAACGCACATGACAACCTCTGCTTCCCTCTGCGAAGGGCCTATCTTTTACTTTATGTTTCACTTTATGCTTGAGTCAAGGTGATCTTCACCTTTCCCTTTTTCATTTTATCCTTTGGCAAGCTCCTCGTGTTTGAAAGATCATGATGCATATATCCAATTGGATGTAAGTTGGCATAGGCTATTATTGTTGACATCACCTAAAGGTGAATACGTTGGGAGGCAACACAATAAGCCCCTATCTTTCTCAATGTCCGGCTGAAACTCTATAACCACAAGTATTGCGTGAGTGTTAACAATTATAGGAGACTACGAGATAGTTGAGTATGTGAGCTTGTTGAAAAGCTCTATTATTGACTCATTCTGATGTTACGATAAATTGCAATTGCTTCAATGACTGAGATTATAGTTTGTTAGTTCCCAATGAAGTTCTTGAACCATATTTGACATTGTGAATTGCTTATTACTTGAACATAGGAAATCATATGACAAAATCCATATATGTTGTTATTGTTAGAATGATCATGATGCCCTCATGTCCATATTTTATTTTTATCGACACCTCTATCTCTAAACATGTGGACATATTTTTCGATTTCGGCTTCCGCTTGAGGACAAGCGGGGTCTAAGCTTGGGGGAGTTGATACGTCCATTTTGCATCATGCTTTTATGTCAATATTTATTGCATTATGGGCTATTATTACACATTATATCTCAATACTTATGGCTATTCTCCCTTATTTTACAAGGTTTACCATGAAGAGGGGGAATGCCGGCAGCTGGAATTCTGGCTGGAAAAGGACCAAACGTTGGAAACCTATTCTGCACAACTCCAAAAGACCTGAGACTCCACGAAACAACTTTTCAGATTTAATAAGAATTTTTGGGCAAAAGAAATAGGCCAGGGGGCCCACACCCAGTCCAGGAGACAGGAGGGCGCCCCCTTGTAGGGCGCGCCCCTATCTCCTGGGCTCCCTGGTGGGCCTCCGACGCCCATCTTCTGCTATATGAAGGGTTTTCACCTAGAAAAAATTGTGGGCAAGCTTACGGGATGAAACTCCGCCGCCACGAGGCGGAACCTTGGCAGAATCAATCTAGGGCTCTGGCGGAGCTGTTCTGCTGGGGACACTTCCCTCCGGGAGGGGGAAATCATCACCAACGTCATCACCAACGATCCTCTCATCGGGAGGGGGTCAATCTCCATCAACATATTCACCAGCACCATCTCATCTCAAAACCCTAGTTCATCTCTTGTATCCAATCTTGTATCAAAACCACAAATTGGTGCCTGTGGGTTGCTAGTAGTGTTGATTACTCCTTGTAGTTGATGCTAATTGGTTTACTTGGTGGAAGATCATATGTTCAGATCCTTTATGCATATTATTACTCCTCTCATTATGAACATGACTATGCTTTGTGAGTAGTTACGTTTGTTCCTGAGGACATGGGTGAAGTCTTGCTATTAGTAGTCATGTGAATTTGGTATTCGTTCGATATTTTGATGAGATGTATGTTGTCTCTCCTCTAGTGGTGTTATGTGAACGTCGACTACATGACACTTCACCATTATTTGGGCCTAGAGGAAGGCATAGGGAAGTAATAAGTAGATGATGGGTTGCTAGAGTGACAGAAGCTTAAACCCTAGTTTATGCGTTGCTTCGTTAGGGGTTGATATGGACCCATATGTTTTATGTTGTGGTTAGGTTTACCTTAATACTCCTTTTTGTAGTTGCGGATGCTTGCAATAGGGGTTAATCATAAGTGGGATGCTTGTCCATGTTAGGTCAGTACCCAAGTGCCGGTCCACCCACATATCAAATTATCAAAGTACCGAACGTGAATCTTATGAACGTGATGAAAACTAGCTTGACGATAATTCCCAATGTGTCCTCGGGAGCTCCTTCTTCATTATTAGAATTTGTCCAGGATTATCCTTTGCTACATAAAGGATTGGGCCACCTTGCTGCACTCCATTTACTTTATTTACTTTTTGCTCGTTACTATTTATCTTATCACAAAACTATCTATCACCTACTATTTCAGTGCTTGCAGAGAAAACCTTACTGAAAACCGCTTATCATTTCCTTCTGCTCCTCGTTGGGTTCGACGCTCTTACTTATTGAAAGGACTACGATAGATCCCCTATACTTGTGGGTCATCAACCGCAAAGGGACCTTCCCAAGGTGGGGATAGCTTGTGCATGTCAGTTTGATCCTGGATGAGCCGGAGCACTAAGTCGCCCTCTTGAAAGGTCCTGGTTTTAACCCAGCGGCTGTGATAATGCCGTAGATCTTGCTGGTAAATCGCTGAACGAGCCTCCGCAAGGTCACGCTCCTCATCTAACATGTCAATAGCATCCTGACGTGCTTTCTCATTGTCAGCTTCAACGTAAGCCGCCACACGAGGCGAATTGTGACGTATGTCACTAGGGAGAACCGCCTCAACTCCATTAACCATGAAGAAAGGCGTGTAACCCGTAGATCTGTTGTGGGTGGTATTGATACTCCAAAGCACTGAGGGAAACTCTTCCACCCAACAACCCGATGTTCTCTGCAATGGAACCATAAGCCGGGGCTTGATACTCTCAAGATTTCTTGATTTGCTCGTTCAGATTGGCCATTAGACTCTGGGTGAGCGGCTGATGATACATCAAGCCGGATATGCTCTTGTTGATAGAATTCTTTCATTGCTCCCTTAGACAGATTAGTACCATTATCAGTGATGATACTATGAGGACACCCAAAATGAAAGATCACTTTTTGATGAATTGAACCGTCCTGGCTGCATCACATTTGCTAACCGGCTCGGCCTCAACCCACTTTGTAAACTTGTCAACCGCCACCAAGAGGTGGGTCTTTTTATCATTAGACCTTTTGAAAGGCCCAACCATATCCAGCCCCCAGACTGCAAACGGCCAAGTAATTGGAATCATCCTCAGTTCTTGAGCCGGCACATGAGCACGTCTTGAGAATTTCTGACAACCATCACATTTACTGACCAGATCTTCTGCATCAGCATGAGCCATCAGCAAATAAAACCCATGACGAAAAGCTTTAGCAACGAGAGACTTAGAGTCGGCATGATGACCGCAATCTCCTTCATGAATCTCCCTTAAATTTTCATGGCCCTCCTCAGGAGAAACGCACCGTTGAAATACCCCTATAACACTGCATCTGTGAAGCTCACCTTTGACAGTAGTCATTGACTTAGACCGCCGGGTTATCTGCCTGGCCAAAGTTTCATCCTCAGGTAACTCTCCCTGGGTCATGTAGCCAAATACAGAATAGTCCAATCAGGGATAGCATGAAGAGCCGCCACCAATTGTGCCTCTGGGTCAGGAACTGCCAAGTCCTCCTCCGTAGGCAATTTCACTGATGGGTTATGCAAAATACCAAGGAAAATATTAGGGGGGACCGGCTTACACTGAGACCCCAGCTGGCTTAACACATCAGTTGCTTCATTTTTCCTTTGATCAACATGTTCCACTTGATATCCTTTGAAGTGACCAGCAATCCACCTCTCGTTGATAAGCCATCATGAGTGGATCCTTTGAATCCCAGGTCTCTGACACTTGCTGAGCCACCCAATCTGAGTCGCCAAAACATCTTACCCGGCTTAGATTCATCTCTTTAGCCATACGAAGACCATGGAGTAAGGCTTCATATTCAGCTGCATTGTTAGTACAAGGGAACATCAACCTTAAAACATAACAAAATTTATCACCTCGTGGGGAAGTCAATATAACTCCAGGCCCCGAGCCTTCCAACTGCCTGGATCCATCAAAATGAATAGTCCAATATGTATGATCCGGCTTATCCTCAGGCATCTGCAACTCTGTCCAATCACTGATGAAGTCCACAAGTGCTTGAGATTTTATAGCCGTCCGAGGCACATACTTTAAACCATGGGGTACAAGCTCAATAGCCCACTTAGCTACCCGACGTATGGCTTCTCTATTTTGAATGATATCCCCCAAAGGAGCAGAGCTAACCACAGTGATGGGATGACCAAGGAATTATTGTTTCAATTTGGGACTAGCCATGAACACGCCATAAACCAGCTTCTGCCAGTGTGGGTATCTCTGCTTAGACTCAATGAGTACCTCAGTGACATAATAAATTCGCCTTTGTACCGAATACTCCTTGCCTAACTCCTTCCTTTCAACCACAACTTCTACACTGATAGCCCTGATGTTTGCAGCCACATATAATAGCAAGGGCTCCTTCTCAATGGGGGCTGCGAAAATCGGCGGCTCAGCCAGTTGCTTCTTAAGTGCCTCAAACGCCTCATTACCAGCATAACTCTATACAAAGTTATCTGTATTTTTCATCATCTAATACAGAGGGATGGCCTTCACTCCCAGGCGACTTATAAACCGACTCAAAGCCGCAATATGACCCGCCAAACGCTGGACGTCATTGATACACGCCGGTTTAGCCAAAGAGGTGATAGCTTTGATCTTCTCCGGGTTAGCTTCAATGCCTCTCTCAGACACCAAAAACCCAATAACTTGCCTGCCAGTACACCAAAGACACACTTGGCCGGGTTAAGCATCATCTTGTAGACCCAGAGATTGTCAAAGGTTTCCTTCAAATCCTCGATCAACATCTCCTTCTTCCTGGATTTCACAACAATATCATCCACATAAGCATGAACATTGCGCCCAATCTGGCCATGAAGGCAACTCTGAACACACCGTTGGTAAGTCGCCTGGGCACTCTTGAGCCCAAAAGGCATAGATACATAGCAGAAGGCTCCAAAGGGAGTGATGAAGGTTGTCTTCTCCTGGTCCTTAACTGCCATTTTGATCTAATGATAACCAGAGTAAGCATCCAAAAACTCAAGTGCTCACAACCCGCCGTAGCATCAATAATCTGATCAATATGAGGGAGAGCAAAAGGATCAGCTGGACAGGCCTTGTTCAGGTCTGTATAATCCACACACACATACGCCAAGTGCCATTTTTCTTAAGTACTAGCACCGGGTTAGCCAACCATTCAGAATGGAAAACTTCAATGATGAACCCTGCCGCCAAGAGCCGGGCCACCTCTTCACCGATTGCCTTGCGCCTTTCCTCATTGAACCGGCGAAGAAACTATTTGACCGGTTTAAACTTGGGATCCACATTAAGAGTGTGCTTAGTGAGTGTCGGTGTCAAAACCGACGGATCTCGGGTAGGGGGTCCCGAACTGTGCGTCTAAGGCTAATGGTAACAGGAGGCGGGGGACATGATGTTTACCCAGGTTCGGGCCCTCTCTATGGAGGCAATACCCTACTTCCTGCTTGATTGATCTTGATGATATGAGTATTACAAGAGTTGATCTACCACGAGATCATAGAGGCTAAACCCTAGAAGCTAGCCTATGATTATGATTGTTCTCGTCCTACGGACTAAACCCTCTGGTTTATATAGACACTGGAGGGGGCTAAGGTTACACAGAGTTGGTTACAGAGAAGGGAATCTACATATCCGAATCGCCAAGCTTACCTTCCATGCAAAGGGGAGTCCCACTCGGACACGGGACGAAGTCTTCAATCTTGTATCTTCATAGTCCAACAGTCCGGCATAAGCATATAGTCCGGCTGTCCGAGGACCCCCTAATCCAAGACTCCCTCAGTAGCCCCTGAACCATGCTTCAATGACGATGAGTTCGGCGCGCAGATTGTCTTCGGCATTGCAAGGCGAGTTCCTTCTCCGAATACTCCAAAGTACCTGTTGTAGCAAGCAGTGTTCGGCTTCCCATTTAATGTTGCACTCATCGGCTTTTGTACCTTAATAGTGTCAGCCTCCACGTGTCGAGCGAATGCGAGAAGCTGGAGCATTTTTACACTTGCCACCTTGACCATGTAAATAAATCATCTATTAAAGAAACGGGGATCCTCAGATCCAAATCACACCATCTTCCCCAAGCGAGGATTCATCAGAGCGCGCCCGAAAAAAACATCCCATCATGGTCGGCCACCGCAGCTCCTCCTCTCATCCCCATAGTGCCAAGCCAGGTGATTCGGAGAAGTGTACCGTATCCTACGGCCAATTGGTGAAGTTGTAGACACAGGGGTTTCTTCCACCTGCATACCTTGTCCCCGTCTGAGCCGGATTAGCCACTTTTGACAACGGGGAGCAAGCAGAGAGTTTTCCCAACCCATCTAGGGGGGAGCGAGTGTGCCTTGTTCCTTACTTGCTGAGGGGCATCAGATTTCCAATCCATCCGTTCCTCCACTGGCTCCTAGAGTATTATGCCCTCCAGCTGCACAATATTACCCCTGCCTCCATCCTGCACATCGTAGCAGGTTATGTCGCCCTTTGTGAGTTATTTCTGGGTTGCGAAGCTCATTTCGAGCTATGGAAGAGGATGTTCTGCCTCTTCCCTCGCAATCAAGAGGGATCAATATTCCAAGTGGGCGGAGCTGAAATATGGCGCATCGCCGGGACCGGATATCTGTCCAGCACTCCAAAGAAGACATCCGAAGATTGGCCTTCCGAGTGGTTTTATATAGAGGACATCTCCCTTCCTGACCCTATCCGAATGGGTCTTCCTGAGTTTATAAATGCCCCGTTGAAGAAACGCCGTAGCTGGCATCCTCGGAGCCCCAAGGAGGAAGATAGCAGAGAGGTCATTCAATTGATGGCCAGGATAAAAACGCTTGCCAAATCTGGATTGACAATAATCGAGGTTATGTTAATATGCATAATGCGGGGGGTGCAACCACTCCAGTATCAGGGGCATCCCATGTGGCACTTCAACGGAGAAGACGATGCCACCCGCTGCGGTCAGAAAGGTCCGGACTCCACCACTGCTCTGGCGAAAATACTGTCTGATTTAAGAAGAAGAGGAGTTCATCCGTATTAAGCCTCGGGATGGATTTTCCATGTACAACCCCCCTAGCTGGGTTAGTTGCTATCTTTTACTCAACTCTATTCATTCCCGCAGTCTTTCATCGCAAATATTTACCTCGCTAGTCCATAACAGGAAATGCGGAAAGCTATGAGGGAGACCCACAGCCCGTCTCCACAGCCGGAGGACCACAACCGGGACCTCGACCCCGACTCGAGGAAGATCTGGACATATTTGTGGAGCTCGGCGATAGGGTGTTTTACCAGGCGAGCTATGACAACACCTTGGTGGCCATCATTGCCGACTATCCCGGCCTCCTCCCTGCATCACATGTAAGTAAAATAGGAGACTTATCTTCCGAAAAGGATTCACTCTTTCCACCTTACCCACCGCACATATATTATGCTATAAAGGGAAGGCCATCGACGCGCCATGCCGAACCCGCGGTGACTCACCCACAAGGGGCACCCAGGCCGGGTAGGCTTCCAAAAAGGAAAGTGAGCAAAGACATGGCCGAGCCGCCATCGAAGAGGTATGGTTTAAAAGATGCTCCGTGATTGTTATCTTAAAATATGACAATATCCGCTGTGTCTTGGCAGAAAGAACATTCACTGGACTGTATCCAGGGATCCTTCCCGTCATGCCTCTACCAGCCGGATTCCAGAACCGGCCTCGAGGGTGGAGGCTAACATGGGGACGACACCGGACGGTCCTCCTATAGAGGATTCAGATAGAATATCCGCTACAAATTCCAAGGTGGAGAGCGCTATGAATCATTGGTGTCGGCGGGTCGCACTTCGCGACCCTAGTTTTTCTGAAGTGGCTTTCAATGCCTTCAATTCGGGCGACGCGTACATCCGAGATGCTCAAGATGGGCTTGTTAGAGCCACAAACCAATATTTAAAAGATATATGGGTAAGCAAAATCTGATAATTATGTATATCAGTAGCCCTTGAGACTTGAAACAGTTGGTACAACTGATTTAAGGATCATTGTATGAATAGGTTCTTACAGAGAAGAATACCCATTTATCTCAAGAGCTAAAGAAGTGTCAAGCCCAGCTAAGGGCCACAGCTGCCGAAATGGAGGAATCCAAGAAGGCCTCATCTGGTAACATTTCTCTCGGTCAAGAAAAAACCATAATTACGTGTTCGATTTAGTGTTTGGCACGTTGCAGATCTAACAATAGATTCCACAGACAATCCCGAAGTGAATCCGGAGATCCTACAAGAGGATGAACAAAGAGCTCAACAACAACTAGAAGGTGGCGAGCATGTACTTACACGGGTCAGGCGGGAGAAAAACGATCTCCAGGATGCCAATACCCGGCTGAGCGTAGAATTGAAAGATGTTCGGACCCAGCTAGCTGACTCTGTGAAGGAGAATAGAAGGCTTCAACGCGTCATTTTTAGTATGTGCTCAAACGAACCTTTATATAGTTCGGTGAAGAAACGGGCTAACAGAGTTATGTCTGTAGGTATGTTGACTAGTCGTCCCGAAGAGGAGATGCCCGGATCCTCAGGCGATCTTCTGCAAGAGCTTTCGCAACTGCACGAACAAGTTCGGCAGGTGATGTAGGGTGTCGCCAAGGCCTTGTGGCCATCCTCCTCCCTGCTAGGAAGCATGGGGGAGCTTGTACAGCTGCTCAAGGGAGCGCGGCGGCGTTTCCGACTATGGAAGATATCTGCCTATCGACAAGGTGCGAGGGAAGCTTGGGCCATGGTAAAAACACAGTATACCAAGCTCGATCTGAATCACATGGCCCAGGTCAGACCTGTAGGGTCTGATGGGAAGGAGATTCCTGTTAGTCTGGTATATCACCAGGTAGGATTAGCCGCAAAGTATTCCCAACAGGATTGTAGGCTAGACAGCCTATTGGATGGCATAGAAGAAGAAGTATGTGAGTCTAAGTGACTATGTACTTCAATTGACATATTTGTCCCTAGCCGGATTGTAAATCATTTGTCATGGCGGACCTTTTTGCTTCAGCCTCCGGACCCGACAGTCCGAATGTTTCCGAATACCCGCTCAGTTATATAAATCGGGGTACGCGTGGAAACCAGGCGTAGGGGTCATAATTGCTTGAACAGACAAGTACCCAACTAGCTATGTTATATTACATGGATAGTAAGAAACATCTTCCAGGGAGAATAGTTCCATTAAGGGTTCCTTTCTCGGGGTACGCATGCATTAATGTGCATGTCCGAACTGCGAGCAAAAACACAGTATATGCAACATCTGGGGGTTTGTATTGTAATAGGTAAAAACATCTTTAGTTCACCGACCGAATATTCCCTTAAGAACACTAGCTTTCGGCTTCACCCAGTCTGAGGTACACGTCCGGAGTACCCGACAGTAACAATCACTGAGGTGCTCCCCTTATGCCCTAGCCGAACTAATGGGAACGTAGGGCATAAACACAGGAGCCAGGCAACCCAGCTTGGCCAAAACTTAAGTCTTATCGATGCATATAACGGTGAAGAAAATGCACATATGGAAAAGGGACACATATGCAGTGGGCGTGATGCCCGGAAGACAATTATATTAAGCTTCTGTATAAGAAGCCCCCAGGTATAGTGAGCACGCATACTTGAGGATTAGCGCGTCAAGAGTGTGTAGTCGAGTCACACTTAAAGCCTTAGAGCCATAAAAATAAAGAGAGAAGATATAACTAAAAATTAAAAGAAGGTGGAGGGAAGGAGACAAACAAAGAGTTCGGCGCTAGGCGTAGAATCTTCGGAGTTTGGCCGCGTTCCATGGGTTTGGCTCGAGTCGATTATCTAATGCATCACGCAGGCGGTATGCTCCTCCGGTGAGAATTTTATCAATGATGAAGGGACCCTCCCACATGGGCTTGAGCTTGTCCTTTTTCTTCCCTAATAGGCGTAGAAGGAGTTTGCCAATGTTATAAGTTTTGGCCCGTACTTCTCTGCTTTGATACATGCGAGCCTGTTGCTAATAAAATGCGGAGCGGGCTTTTGCGACGTCACGCTCCTCCTCCAGGGCATCTAAATTGTCCTGTCGATCAAGCTCGGCTTCTCTCTCTTCATACATGCGCACTCGAGGTGAGTCATGAATAATATCGCAAGGCAATACCGCCTCCATGCCATACACCATGAAGAAGCATGTGTATCTGATAGTGCGATTTGGCATGGTCCGCAGCCCCCATAGTACAGAGTCAAGCTCCTTGACCCAGTGCATGTCTGATTCCTTCAGAGATCGCACTAGTCTGGGTTTGATGCCGCTCATAATAAGACCGTTTGCTTGTTCGACTTGACCGTTTGTTTGAGGGTGATAGACAGGGGCGTAATCGAGCTTAATGCCCATGTTGCCGCACCAAGTTTTCACCTCACCGGCTATGAAATTGGAGCCATTATCGGTGATGATGCTGTGGGGGACACCATAATGATGCACGACCCCTGATATGAAGTCTATCACTGGTCTGGATTTGGCTGTTTTAACTGGTTTGGCCTCTATCCATTTGGTGAATTTATCCACCATGACCAACATGTATTTTTTCTTATGGCTTCCTCCTTTAAGGGGTCCGACCATATCGAGCCCCAGACCGCAAAGGGCCAAGTTATGGGGATTGTTTGGAGAGCGGTGGGCGGCATATGGCTTTGGTTGGCGAAGAGCTGGCAGCCGACGCAATGTTGGACGATGTCCTGTGCGTCTGCTCGGGCTGTCAGCCAGTAGAAACCTGTACGGAAGGCCTTGCTTACAAGGGCCCGAGCTGCGGCGTGGTGGCCGCCGAGTCCACCATGAATTTCGGCCAAGAGCTGCCGCCCTTCCTCTTCGGATATACATCTTTGAAGTATTCCGGTAGCACTTTTCTTATAGAGCTCTCCCTCATGGACCTTGTAGGCTTTAGAGCGCCGCACAATGCAGCGTGCCTCATTGTGATCCTCGGGGAGTTCTTGCCTATTTAGGTAGGCTAAGAAGGGTTCGGTCCATGGGGCGATGATAGCCATGATCAGATGGGCCGAAGGTGTTGCTTCGGTGGTAGAGCCTGCAATTATGTTAGTGTGTTCGGGATCTGGGGTTGTGGTCGGATCCGGACTAGTATTGACGGTTTCCCCTTGCCACACCACGGCTGGCTTGAACAGCCTTTCCAAGAAGATGTTAGGTGGGACAGGGTCGTGCTTAGCACCGATGCGAGCAAGGATATCCGCCGCTTGATTGTTTTCTCGAACCACATGATGAAATTCAAGCCCCTCGAATCGAGCTGACATGTGGAGGACAACATTATGGTAAGCCGGCATTTTCGGATCCTTGGCATCAAAGTCTCCATTTATTTGAGATATTGCAAGGTTCGAATCCCCACGCACTTCTAAGCGTTGGGTGCCCATGGAGACAGCCATCCAAAGACCATGCAACAGAGCCTCGTATTCGGCTTCATTGTTGGAGTCTGTGTATAGTATTTGGAGTGCATATTGGACTGTATCTCCGGTGGGGGATGTCAAGACAACACCCGCTCCTAGACCAGCCAGCATTTTAGAGCCGTCAAAGTGCATGATCCAATTGGAGTAGGCGTCGTACTCTTTAGGGAGTTCGGCTCCTGTCCATTCGGCGACGAAGTCAGCTAGTACTTGCGATTTAATGGCTCGCCATGGTTTATATGTAATGTCGAACGGGAGGAGCTCGATGGCCCACTTAGCAATCCGTCCCGTGGCATCGCGGTTATTTATTATATCGTTGAGTGGTACTTTGGAGGCCACCGTGATTGAACACTCTTGAAAGTAGTGTCGTAGTTTCTGGGATGCCATGAAGACCGCGTATGCTATCTTTTGATAATATGGGTACCGTGACTTGCATGGTGTGAGGACAGTGGATACGTAGTATACCGGCTTTTGAAGCGGGAACTTATGTCCGTCCTCCTCTCGTTCGACAACGAGCACATCGCTTACAACTTGGTGTGTTGCAGCTATATATAACAACATGGGTTCGCCAATGTTTGATGCAGCCAGGATTGGGTTGCTGGCCAGGAGGGCCTTTATTTCTTCTAGTCCGACCGTCGCCACGTCCGTTCACTCGAAGTGTTCGGTGTGTCGAAGAAGGCGATAAAGAGGTAGTGCCTTTTCTCCCAATTGGGAGATAAAGCGGCTTAAGGCGGCCATGCATCCAGTTAATTTCTGGATTTGCTTGAGGTCTATTGGGGTAGCCAACTATGACAAAGGTCGGATTTTCACCGGGTTTGCTTCAATTCCTCTATTAGAAATGATGAAGCCCAGCAGCTTTCCGGCGGGAACGCTGAAAACACATTTTTCTGGATTGAGCTTGATGTCATATGTTTGGAGGTTGTCGAACGTGAGCCTCGGGTCATCTATTAAAGATTCGACGTGTCTGGTCTTGATAACCACATCGTCTACGTATGCCTCAACTGTTTTGCCGATTTGTTTTTCCAGGCATGTCTGAATCATGCGTTGGTAGGTTGCACCGGCGTTTTTGAGCCCGAAAGGCATGGTGTTGAAACAGAAAGGGCCGTATGGGGTGATAAATGTCGTTGCGGCTTGATCGGACTCCGCCATCTTAATTTGATGGTATCCGGAGTATGCATTGAAGAAGCACAATGAGTCGTGTCCTGCGGTAGCGTCGATAATTTGATCAATGCGGGGGAGGGGAAAGGGATCCTTGGGGCAAGCCTTATTGAGGTCCTTGAAATTGACACATAGGCGCTAGGATTTATCCTTCTTTGGTACCATCACCAGGTTTGCTAGCCAGTCCGGGTGTTTTATTTCTCTGATGAATCCGGCCTCGAGTAACTTGGCTAGCTCCTCTCCCATAGCCTGTCGTTTAGGCTTTGAAAAGCGTCGTAGTGTCTGCTTGACCGGCTTGTATCTTTTCAATATGTTGAGACTATGCTCGGCCAGCCTGTGTGGGATCTCTAGCATATCTGAAGGGTGCCAGGCGAAGATGTCCCAATTCTCATGTAAGAACGCCCGTAGTGCAACGTCGATTGTGGGGTTCAGTTGTGCCCTGATGGAGGCTGTTTTTGTAGAGTCCATTGGGTGGACTTGGAATTTGACTATTTCGTTTGCTGGTTTGAAAGAGGTGGACCTGGATCGTTTATCGAGTATCATGTCATCCCTATCCACTATGGAGCGTAATGCAGTTAATTCTTCGGCCGCGAGGGCTTTGGGTAATGCCTCAAGTGCCAGGGCGGCAGTTTTATTTTCGCGCGAGTGCTATGTCTGGATCACTCGCTAGAGTGATGATTCCGTTGGGCCCGGGCATCTTGAGCTTCATGTACCCATAATGGGGTATAGCTTTGAAGCACGCGAATGCGTCCCGCCCTAAAAGGGCGTGGTATCCACTACTAAACGGGGCCACTTGGAATGTTATCTCTTCGGACCTGTAATTTTCCGGCGTGCCGAATACCACATCGAGTGTGATTTTTCCCGCACATCGTGCCTCCCGACTAGGGATAATCCCTCAGAAGGTCGTGCTGCTTTGCTCAATGCGGCTCTTGTCTATTTCCATTTTGTTGAGAGTTTCCTCATAGATGAGGTTTAATCCGCTGCTGCCGTCCATGAGCACTTTAGTAAGCCGCAAGCCGTCCACAATCAGACTAAGGACTAAAGCGGCTGGTGCTCGGACTGTTCGGAATTGAGGTTCGTCACTGGCATTAAAGGTTATAGCCGTGTCGTTCCAGGGATTTATTGCTGCAACATGGCAGACTTCAGCGAGGCCGCGGAGTGCTCTCTTGCGCCTGTTATTCGAGGCAAAAGTCTCAAAGACTGTCAATACTGTATTGTTGTTTTCTGCGGGGTGATGCTCTGTGGTATTGTTAATGAGGATATCCTCGCAGCTCTTGGCCACCTGCCGAAGTATCCAACATGCTCTAAGGTTGTGTGTTGGTATGGTATTCGGTGTGGTGTGAATTTTGCATGGCCTATTGAGCCATCCCTCCAATACGGTTCCACGCCCTGTAGTGGGCTTTGGTTTCTTTGTGATTGGATCGGGTGACTTGCGAGAGTGCACCCTTTTGGTTCGGACGAGGGGTTTAGTGAGAGCCGAAGGATCCCAGAATATTGCCTGGGTTTTCCAGGTGCTTTCCATCGCACAGTACTTCCGTACTATGGCCGCCAAGTCAGTGAAGTGTGATATGTCACGGCGACTTATGGCATTAAGGATTCCCTTGTTCGTGCAATTTTTGCAAAAGAATGAGATTGCGTCTTCCTCGCGACAGTCCTTAACCTTGCTCATTACAAGGAGGAATCTGCCCAAAAGTGATGTACTGTCTCTTGGGATTGTTGTCTGATGTGGGAAAGATCGCTTGTATCTGGGTGGGTGGGTGGATTTAAGTCTGAACCCTGCCCTGATCCGGGGCCCAGAGGTTGAGGAGCTTCTGAACTTAGGAGTTTGGATTCTGGGATGTTACCCAATTTTTCTGGCCTGCTGTCTGATTCTATATGCAGAGTTTGGGTCATGTCCTCCCGCGAGCGGGTATCCGGCTCAAAGACCTCGGGAATCCGGACTTAGTTCGTCCTCAAAATAGAGGAAGAGTTCATGCATTGCTCCTCCACCACCGCTATTTGATGGGTGATCGGCGGAGAATTAATCTCTCTTTGATCGGGTTTAAGCCCAATCCGATCATAATCTGTAGCGACTCCGAAAGCAGCGATGCAATCCAGGAGCTCGTTCAAGGACGAAAGCTCCATTGGATCCATCTGCTCGGTGTATTCCAAGCTGACGCGAGGCTGTTTTTGATGACCCAAGAAGTCATCATCGGCACGGCGGCCGAACGTGCGGTCATGACGAAGCCGCCTAGTCGGAGGGTTTGGCCTAAGGCCAGGGCTCCCCCGGAGGCTATGTTGTCCTTGATAACAAGGCGAGCCATCAAACCTTTTTTCGACGTCACAGTGGAACTCTCAATGAAAGCACCAATGTCGGTGTCAAAACCGGCGGATCTCGGGTAGGGGGTCCCGAACTGTGCGTCTAAGGCTAATGGTAACAGGAGGCGGGGGACACGATGTTTACCCAGGTTCGGGCCCTCTATATGGAGCTAATACCCTACTTCCTACTTGATTGATCTTGAAGATATGAGTATTACAAGAGTTGATCTACCACGAGTTCATAGAGGCTAAACCCTAGAAGCTAGCCTATGATTATGATTGTTCTTGTCCTATGGACTAAACCCTCCGGTTTATATAGACACCGGAGGGGGCTAGGGTTACACAGAGTTGGTTACAGAGAAGGGAATCTACATATCCGAATCGTCAAGCTTGCCTTCCACGCAAAGGAGGGTCCCACTCGGACACGGGATGAAGTCTTCAATCTTGTATCTTCATAGTCCAACAGTCCAGCATAAGCATATAGTCCGGCTGTCCGAGGACCCCCTAGTCCAGGACTCCCTCAGCGAGTTCCCTCGGTACATCTGGCATATCAGAAGGCTTCCATGCAAAGATGTCCTGGTTCTCACGGATGAACTCAATGAGCGTGCTTTCCTATTTCGGATCCATATTCGCACTGATGCTAAATTGCTTTGAAGATTCGCCAGGGACAACATCAACCAGCTTAGTATCATCTGCCGAGTTAAACTTCTTTAAGGGCTCATTCTCTGTCGTTGGCTTCTTCAAAGGTGTCATATCCGCCGAGTCAACATTTTCTTTATAAAACTTCAATTCTTCAGTGGCGCAAGCCGACTCAACATAAGCAACATCACCATCTTCACAATCCAGAGCAGTTTTTCTGTTGCCATGCATCGTGATGGTGCCCTTGTGATCCGGCATCTTAAGCTGCAAATAAACATAACACGACTGTGCCATAAACTTGGCGTAAGCCGTCCGCCCAAACAAAGCATGGTATGGGCTCTTAATTTTCACCACTTCAAAGGTTAGCTTCTCTGCTTTGGAATCATGGTCATCTCCAAAAGCCACTTCAAGTGTTATCCTTCCCACAGGGTATGCCGACTTACCAGGCACCACCCCATGAAAGACAGTAGAAGACGGCCTAATATCCTTGTCAGTCAAATTCATACGACAAAAGGTCTCATAGTAAAGTATGTTGATACTACTGCCTCCATCCATGAGCACCTTTGTGAGTTTATATCCTCCTACCTGTGGAGCAACCACCAACGCCAGCTGACCCGGATTGTCAACCCGGGGCGGTGATCTTCTCGGCTCCATACAATAGGCTACTCAGACCACCTTAAGTATCGGGGCACCGCTGGTTCAACAGAATTCACCGCCGGCTTATGGATTTTCTAATCTCGCTTGCACAGACTGGTGGTGAACACATGATATTGTCCACCGTTTAGCTTCTTTGGATTACTCTGATAACCAGACTGCTGCTGCTGGTTTCCTTGGCCAGAATGCTAATTAAAACCACCTTGATTGCCTTGACCCTGAAAGCTAGAGTTTGAACCACCACCACCAAAGCCAGGTCCGTCAGAGCCGGATCCAGAGCCGCCATTCGGGCCATGATTGAAAAAATTGGAATTCCTAAACTCTTTCATGATGTAACAATTCTTCCATAGATGACCAGATGGCTTATCACGCGTACCGTAACTTGGACAAGGCTGATTCAGTACTGCCTCAAGGTTGAGTCTTTACCCTTGGGCCAGCTTTCCCTTGCGATGCTGATTATTGTTCTGTGCATTGGTGTTACCCACAAAGTCGAAACTACCATCAGCCTTATGCTTACCGTTGCCGGCTTGACCTGTCGGGTTATGCTACTGCCCTTTTGCATTGCCGCCCTTCTTTCCCTTACCCGACCATCAGCCTTATGCTTACCGTTGCCGGCTTGTGTCCTTGGTACTGTCAAAGTCGGCATATTTGACGAGAGCCACCATTAGCTCCCCCATGTCGTTGCAGTGGCGCTTAAGCCGCCCCAGCTTCTGCTTAAGAGGGAGGAAACGACAATTTTTCTCTAACATCAGGACTGCAGAACCGACATTGATGCTATCCGACGAGTGTATGATTGACGAGATCTGGCGCACCCAATGGGTTGTTGACTCGCCTTCACCTTGAACGCAAGAGTCCAAATCCAGAATCGACATAGGTTGCTTGCATGTGTCTTTGAAATTTTGAATAAAACGCCTCTTTAACTCTGCCCATGATCCAATAGAATTAGCGGGCAGGGTTTTTAACCAAGTATGAGCCGGCCCATCCAACGTCATGGTGAAGTACTTAGCACATGCAGCATCGCCGACATCAAGCATCTCCATGGCCATCTCATAACTCTCGATCCAAGCCTCTGGGGGCTGATCCGCCGTGTAATTAAGCACCTTGTGGGGGCCCGTAAAATCCTTAGGCAAGATCTCGTTGCGTAGAGCCAACACTAAACACGGCACCCCCAAGGTTCTAGAGGTCACTCCTACCTCCACAGACACTAGAGGATAAATCGGAGATTGCTGTTGAGCCGCCAACTGAGCCGCCAGCTCCGCCTCATGCCGGGCTCTGCCCAGGTGTACCAAAATCTGAGCATCATTGCCAACACACGGTGGGTCAGGCCTGCGAGGCTGGTTGCGGTGCTGCTCACTGCTTGACACGGTCGGTTTCATCAATGTATCTGCTATAACTCCTGCTTGGATGGGGTGTTGAGTGGATACGATCACGACTGTACGAATAAGCCGCCTGCTGGGCCACAGCCATCTGAAGAAGCTCTCTGGCGCTCCTTATTTCCATTGCCGCTGGCGACTCATCCTGAGCTGGGAGAGTCGCCAGTCGAGTAGCCGCGGCTATCATGTTATCCAAAGGGTTAGAAAAATGCCTCGGAGGCGTTGGAATGTGCTGAGGAGGGGTTACATTCAAACATGGGGATCTGTAGCCCGTGGCTGAACAGGTTCCCCAGCTGCTGGTGCCTCAGTGGTTCGATTCACACCTGGTGGGTTACTTGGTCCTTGCCCAGGCGTGTTGAAAAGGTTCCTCGCATTGTAAGTCGGAGGCAGCTGGCTCACATGCCTTCTGTTGAAAACAGCGTTTGATGCATCCATGTCCAAGCTTAAGAAGAAGCTCTCCTCCTGAAGCCGTTCTCCCTCCCTCTGTAAGGCAGCTCGCTTCGTTGCCATCTGGGTGTTCTCCGCATTTAACTCCTCCTTCGCTTGTGCTATCTCATCACGCAATTTTGTAACCTCCGCGTTATGCTGAGCTTGATTCGCTGGGTTAACCTCTGCCGTTAACAACGTTGTCAGAGCATTAAACAGATTAGACAAAACTTTAGCCGACGGGCGCACAAGACCTCCTGCCCTGGAAGCCATCGCTGCTGCTGACCCAGAGATCATTGTCGTTGTAGTCGTAGAGTCCTGCGCTGGCTATGTACCGGCCATGAAGATCATGACGTGGTGTGGCGGTTTGTAAGGGTCCGGAATACTGTCGCCATCGGAACAACCCCCAAACCCGCCATCCTGAACCTACTAGATGGAGTTGGTCTCACCAGTAGAAGACTCGTCGCCTTAGTAAATAACAGTCTCACCACCAGATTCAGAACCTTCTTCTAGTTCCGCTCCATGAACAAAACCAACAAAAACATGCTTTCGGGCGGCTTTAGCCTTGGCGGGTCGCGCGCGCTGAGCCGACTCGACGATGTCGGTGCAGATGTCCGGCTCAGCTTCTGACTCACCGATCTTGCCGATGAAGACGTGAATTCCACCGAAGGGGGGCCGATACCCGTACTCGATTGAGTCGGCCTTGGGGCCCCAGCCCTCGTCGTTGATGTAGAGTTTGCCAGGATAACTGTTGGTCATCTAGCCCACAACGTACCCCTTGAGCACTGTGAAGCTGCCCTTCAAGAACTCGAAACCACCGTGCGTTGGCCCCATGGTGGGCGCCAACTGTCGTGGAATTGTCATGTCAGATGTCGTAGCGTAAGGACTTAGGTGTGGAGCCATCGCAACGTAGTTAGCTTGAAGGGGTTTAAACGGGACAAGGGACACCGAGAGTTTAGACTAGTTCGGCCCCTCGTAGTGGAGGTAACAACCTAATCCAGTGTAGGGTGGTTATTGCTTGGGCTTCGATTACTAGGGAGCAAATACGCTTGACCTAGTTATCAATCTCTTCTTTCTTGCCCTAACTCGCCTCCAAGTCATCCCTTTATATACACAGGTTGACACTCGGCGGCTTACAGAGTCCCGAACGGCTCATAGACAAGGTGTCCGGCTCGGTGACTAACTAAGCCTGCCTTACAATACAAGTTACTCTCATGGCGGTTCATCCTCTTGGGCCCTAAGTCGCCTTTGGGTTTTGGGCCGTCAGCGGGCTGCTATAACCCGCCACCTTCATGGGTTATCTCTAGTGGTATGTCCCGGCCCCTCCTGGGTGGTTCATACCCATTAGTTATATCCCCAACAGGTAGTGTGGCGGCTGGTCAGCATCCTATCGGCGGCTGTGGTGGCAGTGTTGGCACTCCTCCTCTCGATCTAGGGCAGAGGGGCTTGGATCCGGGGCAGCGGCCCAAGGCGGGCCTCCCTGTCAGGTGGCGCGGCGGGGCGGGCGGGCTGCCGGGGATCAGGTTGGTTGGTCGGCGATCCACCGGCGGGTTGGTGTCGCGGCTTGTTACCTCGGCAACCAATGGCGTTGAGCTGCTTCTTCCTCCAATACTTGCATCGTGCACTTCGTCGTGATGGACATGGCTGCGCTGCTTGCCGGTCACCGGAGGGGGCGGAGCGGGAGGTGAGAATTTGGATTGGGATAATTCCCTGGTCAGCTCCTGCCGGTCGCGACAGCGACGAAGCCCAAGGGTGTTGTTTATCTTCCTGGAGACGTCATTCGGTTCCGCCCCAGCTTTTCCCACTCCATGGTTTCTCGGGTGAAAACCTAGGGGGACGACGACGCTCATGGCGCCATCGTTCGTGAAGGCACCGTCGAGAGAGCTAAGTGGTCGTGGGCACAACTCGTGTTCATGGGCAGTTGCAGTTGGCGTGCCCCTCTTCCTCCAGGAGGCATCTACTTCGAAGGAAACCATGGATATGGGTCTCCCAGGTCGGATGATGACGAAAACAATGGTGTCGTTCTCCCTCTTGAGGGCATCGTTTTGGAGCAGGTGCTGATTGGAAGGGCCCAAAGGCGGAGCGGGGTTTCATCTTCTGCATTGATGGGGATGGGTATCGACAGCATGGCGCAGTGGAGGCTCGGCGTCCGATGCAGGTTAATGGACTCGCGCAAGAGGGTGTCGTTGTCTGGCGTCGTGGTGGCGTCAATGACAGAGAGGCCTAGTAAGGTCAATGCATTAGTTCTGCTTTGAGGATGGATCGATGAAAGATGGAGGTGACGGCCCTTGCAGCATGCAGTGCTCACTCGGAATGTGCCAGACCGGTGTGTGACCCATTCTAGGTAGTGGCTTGAATGGGGCATCCGGCTTTAGATGTTAGGCTTTGGTGCCATGTCTATTTAGTATTAGGCCCGGACATTCGACACCCCTTCATCAAGGGATAGGAGTAGCAACATGTGTTGCCAAGATGGTGGCTTCAGGCTTATTGATGTATTACCTTGTAAGGTCTTTGGGAATAATTAATAATATGGTTGCATGCATCGTCCAGATGCAGAGGCCGGGGTACATCCTCCTTTTCTGAAAAAAAGGAGGATGTCGGTGTTGGGAAACGTAGCATACAATTTCAGAAAATTTCCTACGCTCACGCAAGATCTATCTAGGAGATCATAGCAATGAGAGGGGGAGAGTGTTTCCACGTACCCTCGTAGATCGAAAGCGGAAGCATTAGCTTAACGCGATTGATGTAGTCGAACATCTTCTCGATTCAACCGATCAAGCACCAAACGTATGACACCTTCGAGTTCTGCACACGTTCAGCTCGATGACGTCCCTCGAACTCTTGATCCAGAAGAGGGTCGAAGAAGTAGATGAGTTCCATCATCACGACGGTGTGGTGATGGTGATGGTGATGTGATCCACGTAGGGCTTCGCCTAAGCACTACGACAATATGACTGGAGGAGTAAATGGTGGAGGGTGGCACCGCACACGGCTAAGAATAATAGATGTGTCTTGAGGTGCCCTCCCGCCCCCGTATATAAAGGAGGAGAGGGGAGGAGGGTTGGCCTAGGACGCGCCCAAGTGGGGGAGTCCTACTAGGACTCCTAGTCCTAGTCGCCCCCCTCCCTTCTAACGGAGGGGGAAAGGGGAAAGAGAGGGAGAGGGAGAAGGAAAGGGGGGCCGCACCCCCTCCCCTAGTCCAATTCGGACTCCCCATGGAGGGGCGTGCCACCTCCTTGTGGCCTGCCTTGCCTCTCCCCTATGGCCCATGAGACCCATTACTTCCCCCGGGGGGTTTGGTAACCCCTCGGTGCTCCGATAAATTCCGGAAACACTCCGAAACCATTCTGGTGTCCGAATACCACTGTCGGTGTCAAAACCGGCGGATCTCGGGTAGGGGGTCCCGAACTATGCGTCTAGGCGGATGGTAACAGGAGACAAGGGACACGACGTTTTACCCAGGTTCGGGCCCTCTTGATGGAGGTAAAACCCTACGTCCTGCTTGATTGATATTGATGATGTGGGTATTACAAGAGTAGATCTACCACGAGATAAAGGAGGCTAAACCCTAGAAGCTAGCCTATGGTATGATTGTTGTTCGTCCTATGGACTAAAGCCATCCGGTTTATATAGACACCGGAGAGGGGCTAGGGTTACACAGAGTCGGTTACAATGGTAGGAGATCTACATATCCGTATTGCCAAGCTTGCCTTCCACGCCAAGGAAAGTCTCATCCGGACACGGGACGAAGTCTTCAATCTTGTATCTTCATAGTCTTGGAGTCTGGCCGATGATGATAGTTTGGCTATCCGGACACCCCCTAGTCCAGGACTCCCTCAGTAGACCCTGAACCAGGCTTCAATGACGACGAGTCTAGCGCGCATATTGTCTTCGGCGTTGCAAGGCGGGTTCCTTCTCCGAATAATTTATAGAAGATTGTGAACACGAGGATAGTGTCCGGCTCTGCAAAATAAATTCCACATACCACCGTAGAGAGAATAATATTTACACAAGTTCAATCTGCTGACGTATTTTGTGGCGTGACGTCACACCACTACCAAGCCTTTACTCGAATTGTTTTTATTGTACCACCTCAGCGTGTTTAATGAAGCGGTTTCCTTGGCACGTCTTGTCGAAGCAGAGATCGTGTTCCCCTTATTCCGGGATTCCCATTAATACGGACATGGGTAACCCAACCGCGCCCGTTGCCACGCCCCCTCCATCGAGGGCAGGTTCCAAACGGTCATGGGGACGGCTCTTGGTATTCTCCCTCTTTATAATGAGACCAAGGCATGTTCTTTTTCTTCAACCCTCAATCGAATCCGCCCCTTGCCCCGAGTTCTAACACCCAAGGCTCCAGATTTGGGTACTTTCGACCTTCGACAATGTCCGGCTCTGACCTACGAGGCCGGTGGATGCCCTCCTCTGTCACGGAAGAGGACGTGCTCAAGCTGAGAGACGCCAGGTATTTAACCTACGAGATTTCGCATAGGTTGCCTGCCCAAGGGCAAGTTATTC
Source organism: Triticum aestivum (assembly GCF_018294505.1). NCBI lineage: Eukaryota > Viridiplantae > Streptophyta > Magnoliopsida > Poales > Poaceae > Triticum > Triticum aestivum. The sequence goes on along the minus strand of NC_057795.1, from coordinate 303,914,389 downwards.
CTACTCCCGAGCCCGGCGAGAGTGTCGTGTTCGTGTCTCACCTCCGTCGGGGTTTAGGCTTCCCAATGGATCCCTTCGTGAGGGGGCTCATGTTTTAGTATGGGCTGGAATTTCACAACTTGGCTCCGGAGTCCATCCTCCACATCTCATCATTCATTGTCGTCTGCGAAGCCTTCCTCTGCACTACCCTCCACTTCGGCTTGTGGCTCAAAACCTTCAACGTGGAGCCGAAGATGATTGCGGGGCGTCAGGCAGAGTCCGGCGGGGCGGTTATAAACAAGAGAGTCGATGCTCCATGGCCCGAGGGCTCTTTTCAGGAGGAGCTCGGTTTGTGGCAACAGGAGTGGTTCTATATCACCGCTCCCAGGGGCAGCAAGCAGAGGCCACCGCCCGTCTTTCGCCCGGGCCCTCCACAACGGCTGACGTCATGGGTCAACAAAGGGCTTGACTGGGGGCCGTCCAAAGACGTACCCCTGTTGCAGGGCCGGGTTCGAGACCTCCAGGAAGGGGAGATCAATCTGGTCATAGTGACACAGGTTATGGTAATTCGGCGCCTTCTGCCCTGCAAACGTCGCCCCCTTCGCCTGTAGGAATTTAATTCGGAGGGACCACGAGCTCTCCAACACTACATGGGTTTGACACCCATGGAGATGTACGAACTGTTCTTCCGATCACAAGAGATGCGTCCGGACTTGACCGAGGACGCTGGCCTAAGCTGCAATCGCCCGGATACTCAAGTAAGTAGCCCTGTGTCCGGACACATTGTCCATTTATTTATCATGGGTTTGCCTTTTAACCAGCTATCCCTTGGACAGGAGTGGATAGCGCAAGCAAAATTGATACGGTGTCCGCCCCCCTCCCTGAGACCACGTCGGATCCCGTGTTAATTAAAATGTTGGAGGTTGCACCTTCGGAGGAGGGCAAAGGGGGGCACAGGGAAACTACCACCTCTGCCAAGGAGGCTTGCAGTGAGGGGGGAAACAAGGGTCCCTCCCTCCAGGGGGAGAAGAGGACCGCTTCCAAAGACCCGGAGGCCAAGGCCTCAAAGCGGGGAAGGAAATCACCGGAAGGTCCCGTGCCGGGAAGAGCCCCGGCCGCACAATCTCCCCAAAGGAATCAGCCCTCCAGCGAGCCGTAAGTAAAAAAGGGGGTTTTGTAATAGGGGACGTCCCTACTTTATTTCTAAGGTTTAACCGAAGTTTTCACCTTGTAGTTCGGATCTCAGCCCTTCTCAGCAGAGCTCATCTTCGGGGGACCTTCGTCCGGAGATGATGGAAGCAAAACACCTCCATCTGCCGCCCCGTCGGGCGGGGCGGACGACCCTGAGGTGTCGTCACGGAGGGTCTCCCCGAGTCCGGCGGGGCCGGGGAGTTTGGCACCCACTGGAGTACGGCCGGTGGAGCTGCAGGATTTGCTCGAGAGGGTGTCTATCTCAGAAGATCACCGCACATTAATGAGTATGGTGATTGAAAGGATCTCATCCGCCAAGAGAGGGTTGTATGAGGCCGTCGGAAGCTTGCTGACGGGGTTTGAGGTATGCAAAAAATGACATACCTTTTGACAGTTTTGCGCATGGAGTGCGCCCTGTATAGATAGTAGCCCCTGAGACTTGGTATGCTGTCGAAAGTGACAGCATGCCGAGGATCATAATCTCAGTTATAGAATGTCGCCTTTCCTATGCAGGTGGTGGAACGATCGATGGCTAGAAGAACTGATGGAGCTGCCTAGCTGAAGCGGCAACTCGACGTTGCGGATGCGGACATCGCGCTGGTCAATAAACGACTTGACGAGTCACAAGGTAAGTGGTTGCTCCGCGGTCACCGAGTAAGGGAGCTGATGCCCGTTCCTTACAATTTGTATGCTTGATGCAGATGGTGTCGCTGCTGTGGAAGACCTTCAAGCAGAGCTTGCTCGAGCCAAGGAGCAAGCCAGGAAAAGTGATGCGGCTGCCTCGAAGGCAGCGGAACAGCTAAAAGCCGAAAAGGCTGTTCACTGCCGAAGCAGGGAGGAGATGGCCGGAATGGCCGTGAGATTAAAAGATGCTACCGACCGCTATGAGGTTCTTGAAAGAGAACGCCGAGCGGAGCAAGTGGACCTGAAGAAAGCCGTCGCCGAAGCCAAGGATGCCCGTAGTGCGATGCGGGCTATGAAGGAGGAACTGCGTCAGGCCGGAGACATTGCGGCTGGAAAGCCCTTTCTGATGCGTAGGAAGTTCACGGATCCGTAGTATGCTCAGTTGGGCCAATTATGTGGTGCGGAGGATCCTTATCTGGATTTGGCGGTGAGTGCGGCGGACGCAGTCATGCACTTCCGAAGCCAGAAGGATCATGAAATGGAAGAGCTTTTCTGGTCTCAATTCCATAGTCCGGAGCATCCACTTCCGTTGACTGAGCGGTTGGCGGAGTGGGCTGAGCTGAATAGGTTGTCCGGACTTGCCATGACGGATGTGGTGGCTCATTTGTGGCCAGAAAGGCCCAAGCTGGAGAGTTATTTTGGCTTGTTGCAGCAATTCCTTGGGGTGGTGCCGCATATCGAGGCGATGAAGCGGTCGGCATGCATAGAGGGTGCACGGATGGCTCTTGCCCGCGTTAAGACATACTGGGCGGATATGGATGCCACCGTTGTTGCAATCCCGGGGTTTGGACAAAAGCCGATTACCCGCCGAGCACTATTTTGAGGAAGTCCTGCCGGGCGCTCGTTTAATAGAGTGGCAGTGCTCGAAAGATGTTATGTTCAAATGACGTGTATGATTTGTGAGATCATGTTTATAATGTAACAGCTTTTTATACTTGTGCATTCAAGTATTGAACTATCTCATGTGCGGCCGTATATGTATGTATAACCTGAAAGATGGCAGTCTTTGGCTTCAGCCCCCACGCACATGGTGCGGGGGTGTTTGCAAAAGAAAAGTGCTTTTTCACACTTAATCCAACGTCTTGGTTCTTTGAAGGAGGTGATAGCATAGCAAACTAGGCAACCGGACTATAATGCTTTATCACTTTCACTTAGCCATAGGAGCTCGAAGGTGGGGCTACGATATAGCCCCTAGAGGCACCGCGGTCTCCAAACTCGGGGCGCATATGTGCCTAACCGGGAAGCGGTCCTTCGTCAAAGCGGGAGAATTCTAAACATTCCAGTAGTCGATCGAGTGGTTGACCAGTCTCTCACTATATCATGACAGTCAGTTTTCGGCTTTCTCTACTGAGGTGCTCGCCCGGCCGAACCGGGGCACAATCGCAGTAGTTCTCCTGGTGCTGCGTTAGCCGATGGAGTGGAACGTAAGGCAGCAAAACATAGGAGCCGGGCAAACCCAAGATTTGACCAAAGACATGATTCGGAGCTGATGCATATAAGGCCTAACTCGAGACGCCGAACACTCCCTGAGGTATCCGGTCTTTATGATACCGGGCAGAACAATGCCCTAAGCCCCTAGTGTCCAGATACGGGCGAGAACTTCTGACGCGGCCGATGCCAAAATGCCAGCCTCCTCCTCGGTTATGGTAGGAAACCGGGGGATGTGTATCAACAAGAGACAATAAGAAAGGTTTACGCAGGGTCTTAATCTGAAAAGAATCCTTGCAACGGGTCCCTGCTGCACGTCTGCGCCTGTGTCTCCGTTGTGCTGTATCCTGGATGGGTGTAGCATGTGCTTCATCTGTAAAAGAGAAGAACTTATTTTGGAAAAAATATCATGCCAAAGATGTATTTAAAATAAAGTATTATAGAGTTGAGCTTTATTGGCTCTCATTATTTATATGTGCAGCCCCTTGTAAAGAGGTATGCGGCTGGGAAGCCCCTTGTTTATTTATGCCGGACTCGCCTAACCGTGTCCGAGGTCTGAATGACCTGTTTTTAGGGGCTTTGACCAGCAAGGTCGGATTAGTGTGCGGCTGTCAAAGCAGTCTCACATTTTCCATGGTCGAGGAACACTCAGAGTTACTCTTTAATGAGATTATGCCGCGTGGACCGGGCATTTTAAGCATAAGAGACGCGTAATGCGGTATTGCGTTAAAGCAGGCGAAGGCTTCGCGTCCCAGTAGTGCTTGATGGCTACTTTTAAATGGGGCGATATGGAAAATGAGCTTTTCGCGACGGAGGTTGTCGGATGAACCGAACACGACCTCTAGTAGTGCAGAGCCTGTACAATTGACGTAAAGGCCAGGCATCACTCCTTTGAAGGAAGTGCTGCTATGGTGAATTTTGGTAGGGTCTATCCCCATTCTGCGGATGGTGTCCTGGTATAGCAGGTTTATATCGCTGCCGCCATCCATTAGGACTTGTGTAAATTGTAGTCCGTCGATTATGGGATCCAGTACCAAAGCAATCCCTCCTGCAATTCGAACACATCTGGAGTAATCCTGATGGTCGAAAGTAATTGGTTTAAACATCCAATTTCGGGACTCTGCTGGGGTGGACCGTGCGGCGCGTGTTTTAGCAGGTGCGGCACTATTTTTCCTTTTTATCACATGAAGTGAGTTCACTGTTTTGACTTCTAGTGGGAAAGTCTTCTGTTTTCCGGCGTGCTGCTTGTGGGGTTCGTCGTCGTCTTCGCTTGGTGTGTCGAGCCCCTTGTGTTCGGCGTTAAGTCGGCCGGACTGCTTGAAGACCCAACAATCTCTGTGGGTATGGTTTGCAGGCTTCCCGGGGGTACTATGTATTTGACATATCCTATCCAAGATTTTGCTTAGGTTGGATAGCTCATCACTGTTGTCCTTGAGAGGCAGTGTTTTATTATTCGGTCGAGAGCTTTTGAATCCGGCGTTGACCGCGGTGCTATTTGGGCCATTTTCCTTATTCCGGCGCTGATCTTTTCTGCGTCGTGATTTCCCATTTCCATCCCTGACCTCGGATGTACTCGGGTCACTGGTGCTGCATCTTGCCAGCCAGCTATCTTCCCCCGCGCAAAAGCGGGTCATGAGGCTTGTTAGCGCGGCCATTGTTCTTGGTTTTTCCTGGCCGAGGTGTCTGGTGAGCCATTCGTCCTAGATGTTATGCTTAAAGGCTACTAAGGCTTCGGCGTCCGGACAGTCGATTATTTGGTTCTTTTTTGTTAGGAACCTATTCCAGAATTTGCGTGTTGACTCTCCTGGCTGTTGAGTTATGTGACTTAGATCGTCTGCATCCGGAGGGCGAACATAAGTCCCCTGAAAATTTGCTCGAAACGCATCCTCGAGCTCTTCCCAACTTCCAATGGTATTTTCCGGGAGGCTTTTGAGCCAATGCTGAGTTGGCCCTTTGAGCTTGAGGGGTAGGTATTTTATGGCATGGAGATCGTCTCCTCTAGCCATATGTATGTGTAGGATATAATCCTCAATCCAAGCTCCGGGGTTTGTTGTTCCGTCATATGCCTCTATGTTTACAGGTTTGAATCCCGCTGGAAATTCATGATCCAGTACCTCATCGGTGAAACATAGTGGGTGTGCGGCGCCCCTGTATTTAGGTGTGCCGTTGTCTTCAAACACTCGGCGGGTTGTGTTGCTCCCTGGAGTCTTCTTTTTTGGCCCATAGATGGACCTGACCGGGACATCCTTTTTGCGAGGATCCTTATGTGGATCGTGTGCCAGCTTGTGTGCGGTGCCACTTGCCGCTCTTAGCCTGTCATCTGGTCGTCTATCCGGCCAGGCGGCCTCTTTCTTTTTTGACTGCGGGGGCTCTACGGCCTCCTCGTCAAATTCGGGCAGCAGCTTGCGCTTCGGGTAGCTCTTTGCCTGGTGACTATCGCCGTATTTATCTGCGGTATTGAGTACTTTGCTCCATCTCATTCTAAGTGCGTCCTCCGCTGTTTTGAGCTTCCACTTTTGCTTCTTCAAACTTCTTGCAGTGGCGACGAGCCTTTTATGAAGGTTCTTATGCTCTGGTGATGTGTCCGGCGTGAGATCGTCTAGACTGTTGTTTTCGCCGGGGACTGGTTGCTTGTCCAATTCATCCTGTTCGGATGGTTGCTTGGTGGCATGTTCGTCGTCCACTGCTTCGCCCTGTTCTAAGGCCAGGTCAGTATGGGTGTCATTGTTATCGAGGCGGGACTTCGGGCGGCGCTTGCATCGCCGTTTTGGTCGTTTGTCGGGGGAGTTGTCCTTCGCCACGTCCCGTTGTTCCTTGTTATCGCTTCCTTTTGGCGTATCCACCATGTATACGTCGTGAGTTGAGGTGGCTTTCCAGTGCCGAGTAGGTGCTGGTTCTTGGTCGTCTCCGGCATCGTCGTCCATACCGTCGATGTCTTCGGAGCCGAAGTCTAGCATGTCGGTTAGATCGTCGACAGTGGCTACTAAGTGGGTGGTGGGTGGGCTTTGAATTTCTTCATCGTCTGCATCCCAACCGTCCTGACCGCAGTCCGGCCAGGGCTCTCCTGATAACGAGAGATACTTTAGCGAACTCAAGATGTCGCCGAAAGGTGAGTGTTGAAAGATGTCCGCAGCGGTGAACTCCATGATCGGCGCCCAATCGGATTCGATTGGAGGGGGCGCGGGAGGTTCGGAGTCCAGCGAGGAGTCCGGCACCTCGGAGTCACGAGCTTCATGAGGGACTAGGTCAGTGTTCGGCTCCATCGCCGTAGAGGTTGTAGCCCCCGAGGCGGTTTCTAGCCACCCATCCTCGATCTGCGCAACCGGCTCCGAATTGAGGATCGGAGCGGACTTGTGTGCGGCCTCCAGGGCACTGTCCGGCTGCAGAGTTAAATCATGCCCATCGTGACAGTGTGGCGCGCTCGGCTGTGGCTCGAATCCATCGAAGATCAAGTCTCCACGGATGTCAGCCGTGAAGTTCAAACTTCCAAATCTGACCTGACGGCCAGGGGCGTAGCTTTCGATCTGCTCCAGATAGCCAAGTGAATTGTCCCGCAGTGCAAAGCCGCCGAATACGAAGATCTGTCTGGGGAGAAAGGTCTCACCCTGGACTACATCGTTGTTGATGATCGAAGAAGCCATCGAGCCTATCGGTGACGATACAGAGGAACTCTCAATGGAAGCACCAATGTCGGTGTCAAAACCGGCGGATCTCGGGTAGGGGGTCCCGAACTGTGCGTCTAGGCGGATGGTAACATGAGACAAGGGACACGATGTTTTACCCAGGTTAGGGCCCTCTTGATGGAGGTAAAACCCTATGTCCTGCTTGATTGATATTGATGATGTGGGTATTACAAGAGTAGATCTACCACGAGATCAATGAGGCTAAACCCTAGAAGCTAGCCTATGGTATGATTGTTGTTCGTCCTATGGACTAAAGCCATCCGGTTTATATAGACACCGGAGAGGGCTAGGGTTACACAGAGTCGGTTACAATGGTAGGAGATCTACATATCCGTATTGCCAAGATTGCCTTCCATGCCAAGGAAAGTCCCATCCGGACATGGGACGAAGTCTTCAATCTTGTATCTTCATAGTCTTGGAGTCCGGCCGATGATGATAGTTCGGCTATCCGGACCCTAGTCCAGGACTCCCTCAACCACCTTCCAATATATCAATCTTTACCTCTCGACCATTTCGAGACTCCTCATCATGTCCGTGATCTCATCCGGGACTCCGAACAATCTTTGGTCACCAAAACACATAACTCATATAATACATATCGTCATCGAACGTTACGCGTGCAGACCCTATGGGTTTGAGAACTATGTAGACATGACTGAGACACCTCTCCGGTCAACAACCAATAGCGGAACCTGGATTCTCATATTGGTTCCCACATATTCTATGAAGATCTTTATCGGTCGAACCGCAATGTCAACATACGTTATTCCCTTTGTCATCGGTATGTTACTTGCCCGAGATTCGATCGTCGGTATCTTCATATCTAGTTCAATATAGTTACCAGAAAGTCTCTTTACTCATTCCATAATGCATCATCCCACAACTAACTCATTAGTCACATTGCTTGCAAGGCTTTATATGATGTGCATTATCGAGAGGGCCCAGAGATACCTCTCCGGTACTCGCAGTGACAAATCCTAATCTCGATCTATGCGAACCCAACAAACACCCTCGAAGATACCTGTAGAGCATCTTTATAATCACCCAGTTACGTTGTGACGTTTGATAACACACAAGGTATTCCTCCGGTTTCCGGGAGTTGCATAATCTCATAGTCGGAGGAATATATATTTGACATGAAGAAAGCAGTAGCAACAAAACTAAACAATCATTATGCTAAGCTAACATATGGGTCTTGTCCATCACATGATTCCACTAATTATGTGATACCATTCATCAAATGACAACTCATGTCTATGGCTAGGAAACTTAACCATCTTTGATCAACGAGCTAGTCTAGTAGAGGCATACTAGGGACACGGTGTTTTGTCTATGTATTCACACATGTATCAAGAGTCCAGTTAATACAATTCTAGCATGAATAATAAACATTAATCATGAATAAAGAAATACAAAATAACAACTTTATTATTGCCTCTAGGGCATATTTCCTTTAGTCTCCCACTTGCACTAGAGTCAATAATCTAGATTACATTGTAATGAATCTAACACCCATGGAGTCTTGTGTTGATCATGTTTTGGTCGTGGAAGAGGCTTAGTCAACAGGTCTGCCACATTCAGATCCGTATGTATTTTGCAAATCTCTATGTCTCCCTCCTTGACCAAATCTCGGATGGAGTTGAAGCGTCTCTTGATGTGTTTGGTCTTTTTGTGAAATTTGGATTCCTTCGCCAAGGAAATTGCTCCAGTATTTTCACAAAAGATTTTCATTGGACCCGATGCACTAGGTTTTACACCTAGATCGGATATGAACTCCTTCATCCAGACTCCTTCATTTGCTGCTGCCGAAGCAGCTATGTACTCCTTCACACGTAGATCCCACCGCGACACTCTGCTTGGAACTGCACCAACTGACAGCTCCACCATTCAATAAAAATATGTGTCTAGTTTGTGACTTAGAGTCATCTGGATTAGTGTCAAAGCTAGCATCGACGCAACCACTTATGACAAGCTCTTTGTCACCTTCATAAACAAGAAACATATACTTAGTCCTTTTCAGGTACTTTAGGATGTTCTTGACCGTCGTCCAGTGATCCACTCCTGGATTACTTTGGTACCTCCCTGCTAAACTTATAGCAAGGCACACATCAGGTCTCGTACACAGCATAGCATACATGATAGAACCTATGGCTGAGGCATAGGGAATGACTTTCATTTTATCTCTATCTTCTGCAGTGGTCGGGCATTGAGTCTGACTCAACTTCACACCTTGTAACACAGGCAAGAACCCTTTCTTTGACTGGTCCATTTTGAACTTCTTGAAAACTTTATCAAGGTATGTGCTTTGTGAAAGTCCTATCAAGCATCTTGATCTATCTCTATAGATCTTGATGCCCAATATATAAGCAGCTTCACCGATGTCTTTCATTGAAAAACTCTTATTCAAGTATCCTTTTATGCTATTCAGAAATTCTACATCATTTCCAATCAACAACATGTCATCCACATATAATATTAGAAATGCTATAGAGCTCCCACTCACTTTCTTGTAAATACAAGCTTCTCCAAAAGTCTGTATAAAACCATATGCTTTGATCACCTCATCAAAGCATATATTCCAACTTTGAGATGCTTGCACCAGTCCATAAATGGATCGCTGGAGCTTGCACACTTTGTTAGCACCTTTAGGATCGACAAAACCTTCTAGTTGCATGATACGTCTCCAACGTATCTATAGTTGTTGATTGTTACATGCTATTATATTATCCATATTGGATGTTTTATATCCTATTTTCTATGATTTTTGGGACTAACCTATTAACCTAGAGCCCAGTGCCAGTTTCAGTTTTTTCCTTGTTTTTGAGTTCTGCAGAAAAAGAATACCAATCGGAGTCCAATTGACATGCCAATTTTTGATGATTTTTTATGGACCAAAAGAAGCCCCCGAAGTAAAAGAGTTGGGCCAGAAGAGTCCCGAGCCATCCACGAGGGTTGAGGGCGCGCCCTACCCCCCTGGGCGCGCCCCCTGCCTCGTGGATGACTCGGATACCCCCCCCCCCCTGACGTGAGACTGACGCCAAAAATTCCTATAAATACATAAACCCTCGAAAAGAAACCTAGATCGGGAGTTCCGCTGCCGCAAGCCTCTATAGCCACCAAAAACCAATCGGGCCCCTCTTTCGGCACCCTGCCGGAGGGGGGATCCATCACCGGTGGCCATCTTCATCATCCCGGCGCTCTCCATGACGAGGAGGTAGTAGTTCACCCTCGGGGCTGAGGGCATGTACCAGTAGCTATGTGTTTGATCTCTCTCTCTCTCTCTCGTGTTCTTGATTTGGCACGATCTTGATGTATCGCGAGCTTTGCTATTATAGTTGGATCATATGATGTTTCTCCCCCTCTACTCTCTTGTAATGGATTGAGTTTTCCCTTTGAATTTATCTTAACGGATTGAGTCTTTAAGGATTTGAGAACACTTGATGTATGTTTTGCATGGGATACCCCTGGTGACAATGAGGTATTCTATTGATTCACTTGATGTATGTTTTGGTGATCAACTTGCGGGTTCCGTGACCTTGGGAATCTATGCATAGGGGTTGGCACACGTTTTTGTCTTGACACTCCGGTAGAAACTTTGGGGCACTCTTTGAAGTTCTTTGTGTTGGTTGAATAGATGAATCTAAGATTGTGTGATGCATATCATATAATCATACCCGCGGATACTTGTGGTGACATTGGAGTATCTAGGTGACATTATGGTTTTTTTTGATGTGTGTCTTAAGGTGTTATTTTACTACGAACTCTAGGGTTGTTTGTGACACTTATAGGAATAGCCCAACGTATTGATCGGAAAGAATAACTTTGAGGTGGTTTCGTACCCTATAATAATCTCTTTGTTTGTTGTCCGCTATTAGTGACTTTGGAGTGACTCTTTGCTGCATGTTGAGGGATAGTTATATGATCCAATTATGTTATTATTGTTGAGAGAACTTGCACTAGTGGAAGTATGAACCCTAGGCCTTGTTTCGAAGCATTGCAATACTGTTTACGCTCACTTTTGTTACATGCTACCTTGCTGTTTTTATATTTTCAGATTACAAAACCTATATCTACCATCCATATTGCACTTGTATCACCATCTCTTTGCTAAACTAGTGCACCTATACAATTTACCATTGTATTGGGTGTGTTGGGGACACAAGAGACTCTTTGTTATTTGGTTGCAGGGTTGTTTGAGAGAGACCATCTTTATCCTACGCCTCCCATGCATTCATAAACCTTAGGTCATCCACTTGAGGGAAATTTGCTACAGTCCTACAAACCTCTTCACTTGGAGGCCCAAAAGTATACAAGAAGAAGGTTGCGTAGTAGACATCATTGCATCATACACAATTCTTCTTTCAGAAATCCATTAAGGAATGCAGTTTTGACATCCATTTGCCAGATTTCATAATCATAAAATGCGGCAATTGCTAACATGATTCGGACAGACTTAAGCATCGCTACAGGTGAGAAAGTCTCATCGTACTCAACTCCTTGAACTTGTCAAAAACCTTTTGTGACAAGTAGAGCTTTATAGACAATAACGTTACCATCGGCATCAGTCTTCTTCTTGAAGATCCATTTATTCTCCATGGGTCGCCGATCATCGGGCAGATCCACCAAAGTCCACACTTTGTTCTCATACATGGATCCTATCTCAGATTTCATGGCCTCAATCCATTTAGCGAAATCTGGGCTCATCATAGCTTCTTCATATTTCGTAGGTTCATCATGGTCAAGTAACATGACCTCCAAAATAGGATTACCATACCACTCTAGTGCGGAACATGCTCTGTTTGACCTATGAGGTTCTGTAGCAACTTGATCTAAAGTTTCATGATTTTTAGCATTATCTTCATCTCTAGTTGGTGTAGGCATCACGGGAACAAATTTCTCGGATGCGCTACTTTCCAAATTGAGAGTAGATACAAATACCTCATCAAGTTCTACTTTCCTCCCACTCACTTCTTTTGAGAGAAACTCCTTCTCTAGAAAGGTTCCATTCTTAGCAACAAAAATCTTGCCTTTGGACTTGTGGTAGAGGTGTACCCAATTGTTTCCTTAGGGTATCCTATGAAGACGCATTTCTCCGATTTGGGTTCGAGCTTATCAGGTTGTAGCCTTTTGACATAAGCACCACATCCCCAAACTTTAAGAAACGACAACTTAGGTTTGTTGCCAAACCACAGTTCATACAATGTCGTCTCAACGGATTTTGACGGTGCCCTGTTTAAAGTGAATGCAGCTGTCTCTAATGCATAACCCCAACAAGATAGTGGTAAATTGGTAAGAGACATCATAGATCGCATCATATCCAATAAAGTGCGGTTATGACGTTCGGACACACCATTACATTGTGGTGTTCCAGGTGGCGTGAGCTGTGAAACTATTCCACATTATTTTAAATGAAGGCCAAACTCGTAACTCAAATATTCTCCTCCACGATCAGATTGTAGAAACTTTATTTTCTTGTTATGATGATTCTCCACTTCACTCTGAAATTCTTTGAACTTTTCAAATGTTTCAGACTTGTGTTTCATTAAGTAGATATACCCATATCTACTTAAATCATCTGTGAAGGTCAGAAAATAGCGATACCCGCCATGAGCCTCGACACTCATCGGACCGTATACATCGGTATGTATTTTTCCAATAAGTCATTAGCTTGTTCCATTGTTCCGGAGAACGGAGTTTTAGTCATCTTGCCCATAAGGCACGGTTCACAAGTATCAAATGATTCATAATCAAGTGATTCCAAAAGTCCATCTTTATGGAGTTTCTTCATGCGCTTTATACCGATATGACCCAACGGCAACAGAAATAGACCACTCTTCAAGGGTGCATGACCATAAAAGATATTACTCATATAAATAGAACAACCATTATTCTCTGATTTAAATGAATAACCGTCTCGCACTAAACAAGATCTGGATATAATGTTCATGCTCAACATTGGCACCAAATAACAATTATTCAGGTCTAAAACTAATCTCGAAGGTAGATATAGAGGTAGCGTGCCAACGAGAATCACATCGACCTTGGAACCATTCCCGACGCGCATCGTCACCTCGTTCTTAGCCAATCTTTGTTTGATCTGTAGTCCCTGCTTCGAGTTACAAATATGAGCAACCGAACCGGTATCAAATACCCAGGCACTACTCGAGAATTAGTAAGGTACACATCAATAACATGTATATCAAATATGCCTTTGTGCACTTTTCCATCCTTCTTATCCGCCAAATATTTGGGGCAGTTCCGCTTCCAGTGACCAGTCCCTTTGTAGTAGAAGCACTCAGTTTCAAGCTTGGGTCCAACTTTGGGTTTCTTCCCGGGAGTGACAACTTGTTTGTCATTCTTCTGAAGTTCCCCTTCTTACCCTTGCCCTTCTTCTTGAAACTAGTGGTTTTGTTAACCATCAACACTTGATGCTCCTTCTTGATTTCTACCTCCGCAGCCTTTAGCATTGCAAAGAGCTCGGGAATAGTCTTTTCCATCCCTTGCATATTGTAGTTCATCATGAAGCCTTTGTAGCTTGGTGGCAGTGATTGAAGAACTCTGTCAATGACACAATCATCTGGAAGATTAACTCCCAGCTGAGTCAAGTGATTATGGTACCCAGACATTCTGAGTATGTGCTCACTAACAGAACTATTCTCCTCCATCTTGCAGCTATAGAACTTGTTGGAGACTTCATATCTCTCAACTCGGGCATTTGTTGAAATATTAACTTCAACTCCTGGAACATCTCATATGGTCCAGGACATTCAAAACGTCTTTGAAATCCCAATTCTAAGCCGTAAAGCATGGCACACTGAACAAACGAGTAGTCATCAACATGCGACTGCCAGGCATTCGCAATGTCTGCAGTTGCTGGGGTAGGTGGTACACCTAGTGGTGCATCAAGGACATAATTCTTCTATACAGCAATGAGGATAATCCTCAAGTTACAGACCCAGTCTGTGTAGTTGCTACCATCATATTTCAACTTAGATTTCTCTAGGAACGCATTAAAATTGAAGGGAACGGTAGCATGGGCCATTGATCTACAACATAGATATGCAAAAAAACTATCAGGACTAAGTTCATGATAAATTAAGTTTGATTAATCATATTACTTAAGAACTCCCACTTAGATAGACATCCCTCAAGTCATCTAAATGATACATGATACAAATCAACTAAAACATGTCCGATCATCATGTGAGATGGAGTAGTCATCAATGGTGAACATATCTATGTTGATCATATCCACTATATGATTCACGTTCGACCTTTCGGTCTCCAGTGTTCCGAGGCCATATCCGTATATGCTAGGCTCGTCAAGTTTAACCCGAGTATTCTGTTGGCGAACGTAGTAATTTCAAAAAAAATCCTATGCACACGCAAGATCATGGTGATGCATAACAACGAGAGGGGAGAGTGTGTCCACGTACCCTCGTAGACCAAAAGCGGAAGCGTTAGCACAACGCATTTGATGTAGTCGTACGTCTTCACGATCCGACCGATCAAGTACCGAACGCACGGCACCTCCGAGTTCTTGCGCACGTTCAGCTCGATGACATCCCTTGAACTCCGATCCAACCGAGCTTTGAGGGAGAGTTCTGTCAGCACGACGGCATGGTGACGATAATGATGTTCTACCGATGCAGGGCTTCGCCTAAGCACCGCTACGATATTATCGAGGTGAACTATGGTAGAGGGGGGCACCGCACACGGCTAAGAGATCTCAAGGATCAATTGTTGTGTCTCTAGAGGGTGCCTCCCTCCCCGTATATAAAGGAGTGGAGGAGGGGAGGGGCTGGCCATCCTTGGTGCGCCCCATGAGGAGTCCTACTCCAACCGGGAGTAGGACTCCCCCCCCTTCCTTGTTGGAGTAGGAGAGGAGAGGGAAGGAGAGAGGGGGGAGGGAAAGGGGGGGCTCCTTGTCCAATTCAGACTTGGGGGGGGGGCGGCGCTGCTGCCCCTTGGCCGCCTCTCCTCTTCCAGCACTTGGGCCCATGAGGCCCATTAACCTCCGAGGGGTTCCGGTCCCCCCCCCCCCCACCCAGTACTCCGGTATATATCCGATAACCCTCGGAACCATTCCAATGTCCGAATATAGTTGTCCAATATATCAATCTTCATGTCTCGACCATTTCGAGACTCCTCGTCATGTCCGTGATCACATTCGGGACTCTGAACTACCTTCGGTACATCAAAACACATAAACTCATAATATAACCGTCATCTAACTTTAAGCGTGCGGACCCTACGGGTTCGAGAACTATGTAGACATGACCGAGACACGTTTCCGGTCAATAACCAATAGCGGAACCTGGATGCTCATATTGGCTCCTACATATTCTACGAAGATCTTTATCGGTCAAACCGCATAACAACATAAATTGTTCCTTTTGTCATCGGTATGTTACTTGCCCGAGATTCAATCGTCGGTATCTTAATACCTAGTTCAATCTCGTTACCAGCAAGTCTCTTTACTCGTTACGTAATGCATCATCCCGTAACTAACTCATTAGCTACATTGCTTGCAAGGCTTATAGTGATGTGCATTACCGAGAGGGCCTAGAGACACCTCTCCGACAATCAGAGTGAAAAATCCTAATCTCGAAATACGTCAACTCAACAAGTACCTTCGGAGACACCTGTAGAGCACCTTTATAATCACCCAATTACGTTGTGATGTTTGGTAGCACACAAAGTGTTCCTCCGGTAAATGGGAGTTACATAATCTCATAGTTATAGGAACATGTATAAGTCATGAAGAAAGCAATAGCAACATACTAAACGATCAAGTGCTAAGCTAACGGAATGGGTCACGTCAATCACATAATTCTCCTAATGTAGTGATCCCGTTAATCAAATGAGAACTCATGTCTATGGTTAAGAAACTTAACCATCTTTGATTCACGAGCTAGTCAAGTAGAGGCATACCAGTGACACTCTGTTTGTCTATGTATTCACACATGTATTATGTTTCTGGTTAATACAATTCTAGCATGAATAATAAACATTTATCATGATATAAGGAAATAAATAATAAATTTATTATTGCCTCTAGGGCATATTTCCTTCAGTCTCCCACTTGCACTAGAGTCAAGAATCTAGATTACACAGTAATGATTCTATCACCCATGGAGCCTTGGTGCTGATCATGTTTTGCTCGTAGAAGAGGCTTGGTCAATGGGTCTGCAATATTTAGATCCGTATGTATCTTGCAAACCTCTATGTCTCCCACCTGGACTTGGTCCTGGATGGAATTGAAGTGTCTCTTGATGTGCTTGGTTCTCTTGTGAAATCTGGATTCCTTTGCCAAGGCAATTGCACCAGTATTGTCACAAAAGATTTTCATTGGACCCGATGCACTAGGTATGACACCTAGATCGGATATGGACTCTTTCATCCAGACTCCTTCATTTGCTGCTTCCGAAGCAGCTATGTACTCCGCTTCACATGTAGATCCCGCCATGACGCTTTGTTTAGAACTGCACCAACTGACAGCTCCACCGTTCAATATAAACACGTATCCGGTTTGCGATTTAGAATTGTCCGAATCAGTGTCAAAGCTTGCATCGACGTAACCATTTACGACTAGCTCTTTGTCACCTCCATAAACGAGAAACATATCCTTAGGCCTTTTTAGGTATTTCAGGATGTTCTTGACCGCTGTCCAGTGATCCACTCCTGGATTACTTTGGTACCTCCCTGCTAAACTAATAGCAAGGCACACATCAGGTCTGGTACACAGCATTGCATACATGATAGAGCTTATGGCTGAAGCATAGGGAACTTCTTTCATTTTCTCTCTATCTTCTGCAGTGGTCGGGCATTGAGTCTGACTCAATTTCACACCTTGTATTACAGGCAAGAACCCTTTCTTTGCTTGATCCATTTTGAACTTTTTCAAAACTTTATCAAGGTATGTACTTTGTGAAAGTCCAATTAAGCGTCTTGATATATCTCTATAGATCTTGATGCCCAATATATTAGCAGCTTCACCGAGATCTTTCATTGAAAAACTTTTATTCAAGTATCCTTTTATGCTATCTAGAAATTCTATATCATTTCCAATCAATAATATGTCGTCCACATATAATATTAGAAATGCTACAGAGCTCCCACTCACTTTTTTGTAAATACAGGCTTCTCCAAAAGTCTGTATAAAACCATATGCTTTGATCACACTATCAAAGCGTTTATTCCAACTCTGAGAGGCTTGCACCAGTCCATAAATGGATCGCTGGAGCTTGCACACTTTGTTAGCATCCTTTGGATCGACAAAACCTTCTGGTTGCATCATATACAACTCTTCTTCCAGAAATCCATTCAGGAATGCAGTTTTGACATCCATTTGCCAAATTTCATAATCATAAAATGCGGCAATTGCTAACATGATTCGGACAGACTTAAGCATCGCTATGGGTGAGAAAGTCTCATCATAGTTAACCCCATGAACTTTTCGAAAACCTTTCGCAACAAGTCAAGCTTTATAGACAGTAACATTACCATCAACGTCAGTCTTCTTCTTGAAGATCCATTTATTCTCGATGGCTTGCCGATCATAGGGCAAGTCAACCAAAGTCCAGACTTTGTTCTCATACATGGATCCCATCTCAGATTTCATGGCCTCAAGCCATTTTGTGGAATCCGAGCTCATCATCACTTCCTCATAGTTCGTAGGTTCGCCATGGTGAAGTAACATGACCTCCAGAATAGGATTACCGTACCACTCTGGTGTAGATCTTACTCTAGTTGACCTACGAGATTCGGTAGTAACTTGATCTGAAGTTTCATGATCAACATCATTAGCTTCCTCACTTATTGGTGTAGTCGTCACAGGAACCGGTTTCTGTGGTGAACTATTTTCCAATAAAGGAGCAGGTACAATTACCTCATCAAGTTCTACTTTCCTCCCACTCACTTCTTTCGAGAGAAAATCCTTCTCTAGAAAGGATCCATTCTTGGCAATGAATGTCTTGCCTTCGGATCTGTGATAGAAGGTGTACCCAACAGTTTCCTTTGGGTATCCAATGAAGACACATTTCTCTGATTTGGGTTTGAGCTTATCAGGTTGAAGCTTTTTCACATAAGCCTCGCAGCCCCAAATTTTAAGAAACGACAACTTTGGTTTCTTGCCAAACCATAGTTCATAAGGCGTCGTCTCAATGGATTTTGATGGTGCCCTATTTAACGTGAATACAACCGTCTCTAAAGCATAACCCCAAAATGATAGCGGTAGATCAGTAAGAGATATCATAGATCGCACCATATGTAGTAAAGTACGATTACGACGTTCGGACACACCATTACGATGTGGTCTTCCGGGTGGCGTGAGTTGCGAAACTATTCCGCATTGTTTCAAATGTAGACCACACTCGTAACTCAAATATTCTCCTCCACGATCAGATCGTATAAAATTTATTTTCTTGTTACGATGATTTTCAACTTCGCTCTGAAATTCTTTGAAATTTTGAAATGTTTCAGACTTATGTTTCATTAAGTAGATATACCCATATCTGCTCAAATCATCTGTGAAGGTGAGAAAATAATGATACCCGGCGCGAGCCTCAATATTCATTGGACCACATACATCAGTATGTATGATCTCCAATAAATCAGTTGCTCGCCCATAGTTCCGGAGAATGGCATTTTAGTCATCTTGCCCATGAGGCATGGTTCGCAAGTACCAAGTGATTCATAATCAAGTGATTCCAAAAGTCTATCAGTATGGAGTTTCTTCATGCGCTTTACACCAATATGACCTAAACGGCAGTGCCACAAATAAGTTGCACTATCATTATCAACTCTGCATCTTTTGGCTTCAACATTATGAATATGGGTATCACTACTATCGAGATTCATCGGAAATAGACCATTCTTTAAGGGTGCATGACCATAAAAGATATTACTCATATAAATAGAACAACCATTATTCTCAGATTTAAATGAATAACCGTCTCGCATCAAACAAGATCCAAATATAATGTTCATGCTCAATGCTGGCACCAAATAACAATTATTTAGGTCTAAAACTAATCCCGAAGGTAGATGTAGAGGTAGCGTGCCGACGGCGATCACATCGACTTTGGAACCATTTCCCACACGCATCGTCACCTCGTCCTTAGCTAGTGTCCGCTTAATCCGTAGTCCCTGTTTCGAGTTGCAAATATTAGCAACTGAACCAATATCAAATACCCAGGTGCTACTGCGAGCTCTGGTAAGGGACACATCAATAACATGTATATCA
Organism: Triticum aestivum; assembly: GCF_018294505.1. Taxonomy (NCBI): domain Eukaryota; kingdom Viridiplantae; phylum Streptophyta; class Magnoliopsida; order Poales; family Poaceae; genus Triticum; species Triticum aestivum. The sequence goes on along the minus strand of NC_057795.1, from coordinate 303,895,177 downwards.
CATATACCTTTGTTCACCTTGCCATCCTTCTTATCCGGCAAATACTTGGGGTAGTTCCGCTTCCAGTGTACAGTCTGCTGCAGTAGAAGCACTCAGTCTCAGGCTTAGGTCCAGACTTGGGTTTCTTCTCTTGAGTAGCAACTTGTTTGCCATTCTTCTTGAAGTTCCCCTTCTTCTTCCCTTTGCCCTTTTTCTTGAAACTGGTGGTCTTATTGACCATCAACACTTGATGCTCCTTCTTGATTTCTACTTCCGCAACCTTTAGCATTGCGAAGAGCTCGAGAATTGTCTTGTTCATCCCTTGCATACTATAGTTCATCACGAAGCTCTTGTAGCTTGGTGGCAGTGATTGAAGAATTCTGTTAATGACACTATCATCCGGAAGATTAACTCCCAGTTGAATCAAGTGATTGCAATACCCAGACATCTTGAGTATATGTTCACTAACAGACCCATTCTCCTGCATCTTGCAGCTGTAGAACTTATTGGAGACTTCATGTCTCTCAATCCGGGCATTTGCTTGAAATAATAACTTCAACTCCTGGAAAATCTCATATGCTCCATGACGTTCGAAACATCGCTGAAGTCCCGGTTCTAAGCCGTAAAGCATGGCACACTGAACTATAGAGTAGTCATCAGCTTTGCTCTGCTAGATGTTCTTAACATCGTCAGTTGCATCTGCAGCAGGCCTGGCACCCAGCGGTGCTTCTAGGACGTAATTCATCTGTGCAGCAATGAGGATAATCCTCAAGTTACGGACCCAGTCCATGTAATTGCTACCATCATCTTTCAACTTTGCTTTCTCAAGGAACGCATTAAAATTTAACGGAACAACAACACGGGCCATCTATCTACAACAAACATAGACAAGCAAAATATTATCAGGTACTAAGTTCATGATAAATTTAAGTTCAATTAATCATATTACATAAGAACTCCCACTTAGATAGACATCCCTCTAATCATCTAAGTGATCACATGATCCAAATCAACTAAACCATAACCGATCATCACGTGAAATGGAGTAGTTTTCAATGGTGAACATCACTATGTTGATCATATCTACAATATAATTCATGCTCGACCTTTCGGTCTCAGTGTTCCGAGGCCATATCTGCATATGCTAGGCTCGTCACACTACTAGGAAAAGGCCTACTAGTGGTGCACCAGTTTTGCCTACTAATGGCGCACTACTGGTGCGCCACTAGTACCACACCACTAGTATTTTTTACTAATGGCGCACCACTGGTGCGCCATTAGTATGCCTAGAGGTGCGTCATTACTATCTGACTTAGTAATGGCGCACCACATACAAGTGCGCCATTAGTAATAAAAAAATTTCATTTTTTTTTAATATTTTTTAAAAATTTTTGGTTTTTTTCTTAATCTCGGGTCACTATGGCTTAATCTCGGGTCAATATGCTTAATCTCGGGTCAAATCGCACTCCATGGTCAAACTTTCCGAAAGGTCACCCATCCTCATACTACTCCAGCCCAAGCATGCTTAACTTCAGAGTTCTATCCAGCCCCATCACCAGCTCACTTCATAGGCACTTGTTGATATATCTAGCATATCAATCCTATTAAACCTTGTTGATGTTTAGGACTTTGTTCATGTTCATGAGTGTGATGAAATTTTGAAAAAATATTTCAAACTTCCATTCATATTACGTATCATATTTTGAAAAAAAATCCTGAAAAAAAATCGAAACTAATTTTTTTTCTGTTACTAGTGGCGCACCTAGCAAACGGTACGCCACTAGTAAGTTTAAAATTTTTTGAATTTTTTTGCCTCCAGATCTTAAAAGCCTCGTAACTTTTTTCTATTAGGTTTTTGAGGATTTTGAAAATGTTTAACGGGGTTACCCCGTTAAATTTGGATGCAACTTTTCGAGTAGATGATTTTTCATATAGAGAACTTTTTAATCCGAGTTCGTATGCAAAAGTTATGCCCATTTTACAAATTCCAGAGAGATTTTGCAAATAAAGTCGAAATTCATATTTGTAAATTTTCCCAACAACTACACCACATATCACATGGGAAACTTATTTTCTTTTATTTTTTTGACATTTTCATCATTTTATTTTACTCTTTTTGAAACTGAAAAGGCGGTCCACACGGGGGGTGCATTCGGGGGAATTTTTGGGCCAAGTTAGTAATGGCGCACCACTCCCATGGTGCACCATTACTAGTTTCGAAAAAAATTGAAAAAAAATGATTTTTTTAAAAAAAAATACTAGTGGCGCACCGTGGATGTGGTGCGCCATTACTAGTTTAACTAGTAATGGCGCACTATCCGCTGGTGCGCCATTACTAGTTTTGAAAAAAAAATTGAAAAAAAATTGAAAAAAATTTACTAATGGCGCACCGTGGATGTGGTGCACCATTACTAGTTTAACTAGTAATGGCACACTATCCCCTGGTGCGCAATTACTAGTTTTGAAAAAAAAATGTTACTAATGGCGCATCGCGGATGTGGTCCGCCATTAGTATTTGGACAGTAATGGCGCACCAACACATGGTGCGCCATTAGTATAGTAGTGGCGCACCACATGTCTGGTGCGCCATTAGTGTCCATTTCATCTATAGCCCTTTTCCTAGTAGTGTCAAGTTTAACCTGAGTATTATGTGTGTGCAAAACTGGCTTGCACCCATTGTAGATGGACGTAGAGCTTATCACACCCGATCATCACGTGGTGTCTGGACACAATGAACTTTGGCAATGGTGCATACTCAGGGAGAACACTTTTATCTTGGAATTTAGTGAGAGATCATCTTATAATGCTACCGTCAATCAAAGCAAGATAAGATGCATAAAAGATAAACATCACATGCAATCAATATAAGTGATATGATATGGCCATCATCATCTTGTGCTTGTGATCTCCATCTCTGAAGCACCATCATGATCACCATCGTCACCGGCGCGACACCTTGATCTCCATTCTAGCATCGTTGTCGTCTCGCCAACTATTGCTTCTACGACTATCGCTACCACTTAGTGATAAAGTAAAGCAATTACAGGGCGATTGCATTGCATATAATAAAGTGACAACCATATGGCTCCTGCCAGTTGCCGATAACTCCGTTACAAAACATGATCATCTCATAAAATAAAATATAGCATCATGTCTTGACCATATCACATCACAACATGCCCTGCAAAAACAAGTTAGACGTCCTCTACTTTGTTGTTGCAAGTTTTACGTGGCTGCTATGGGCTTAGCAAGAACCGTTCTTACCTACGCATCAAAACCACAACGATAGTTCGTCAAGTTAATGCAGTTTTAACCTTCTCAAGGACCGGGCGTAGCCACACTCGGTTCAACTAAAGTTGGAGAAACTGACACCCACCAGCCACCTGTGTGCAAAGCACGTCGGTAGAACCAGTCTCGCGTAAGCGTACACGTAATGTCGGTCCGGGCCGCTTCATCCAACAATATCGTCGAACCAAAGTATAACATGCTGGTAAGCAATATGACTTGTATTGCCCACAACTCACTTGTGTTCTACTCGTGCATATAACATCAACGCATAAAACCAGGCTCGGATGCCACTGTTGGCGAATGTAGTAATTTCAAAAAAAATCCTACGCACACGCAAGATCATGGTGATGCATAGCAACGAGAGGGGAGAGTGTGTCCACGTACCCTCGTAGACCGAAAGCGGAAGCGTTAGCACAACGCGGTTGATGTAGTCGTACGTCTTCATGATCTGACCGATCAAGTACCGAACGCACGGCACCTCCGAGTTCTTGCACACGTTCAGCTCGATGACGTCCCTCGAACTCTGATCCAGCCGAGCTTTGAGGGAGAGTTCTGTCAGCACGACAACGTGGTGACGATGATGATGTTCTACCGAAGCAGGGCTTCGCCTAAGCACCGCTACGATATTATCGAGGTGAACTATGGTGGAGGGGGGCACCGCACACGGCTAAGAGATCTCAAGGATCAATTGTTGTGTCTCTAGGGGGTGCCTCCCTCCCCATATATAAAGGAGTGGAGGAGGGGGAGGGGGCCGGCCACCCTTGGCGCGCCCCATGAGGAGTCCTACTCCCACCGGGAGTAGGACTCCCCCCCTCCTTGTTGGAGTAGGAGAGGAGAGGGAAGGAGAGGGGGGGAGGAAAGGGGGGGCGCCCCCCCCCTTGTCCAATTCGGACTTGGGGGGAGGGGCGCGAGGTTGCCCCTTGGCCGCGTCTCCTCTTCCACCACTTGGGCCCATGAGGCCCATTAACCTCCGGGGGGGTTCCGGTACCCCCCCCCCCCCCGTTACTCCGGTATATATCCGATTACCCCCGGAATCATTCCGGTGTCCGAATATAGTCGTCCAATATATCAATCTTCATGTCTCGACCATTTCGAGACTCCTCGTCATGTCCGTGATCACATCTGGGACTCAGAACTACCTTCGGTACATCAAAACACATAAACTCATAATATAACCGTCATCTAACTTTAAGCGTGCGGACCCTACGGGTTCGAGAACTATGTAGACATGACCGAGACACGTCTCCTGTCAATAACCAATAGCGGAACCTGGATGCTCATATTGGCTCCTACATATTCTACAAAGATCTTTATCGGTCAAACCGCATAACAACATACGTTGTTCCTTTTGTCATCGGTATGTTACTTGACCGAGATTCGATCATTGGTATCTCAATACCTAGTTCAATCTCGTTACCGGCAAGTCTCTTTACTCGTTACGTAATGCATTATCCCTTAACTAACTCATTAGCTATATTGCTTGCAAGGCTTATAGTGATGTGGATTACCGAGAGGGCCCAGAGATACCTCTCCGACAATCGAAGTGACAAATCCTAATCTTGAAATACGTCAACTCAACAAGTACCTTCGGAGACACTTGTAGATCACCTTTATAATCACCCAGTTACGTTGTGATGTTTGGTAGCACACAAAGTGTTCCTCCGGTAAACGGGAGTTACATAATTTCATAGTCATAGGAACATGTATAAGTCATGAAGAAAGCAATAGCAACATACTAAACGATCAAGTGCTAAGCTAACGGAATGGGTCAAGTCAATCACATCATTCTCCTAATGATGTGATCCTGTTAATCAAATGACAACTCATGTCTATGGTTAGGAAACTTAACCATCTTTGATTCACGAGCTAGTCAAGTAGAGGCATACTAGTGACACTCTGTTTGTCTTGGGATTCACACATGTATTATGTTTCCAGTTAATACAATTCTAGCATGAATAATAAACATTTATCATGATATAAGGAAATAAATAATAACTTTATTATTGCCTCTAGGGCATATTTCCTTCATATTCTGCAAAACTAGCTTGCACCCGTTGTATTTGAACGTAAAGCTTATCACACCCGATCATCATGTGGTGTCTCAGCACAAAGAACTTTCGCAACGGTGCATACTCGGGGAGAACACTTATACCTTGAACTTTTAGTAAGGGATCATCTTATAATGCTACCGCCGTACTAAGCAAAATAAGATGCATAAAGATAAACATCACATGCAATCAAAATATGTGACATGATATGGCCATCATCATTTTGTGCTTTTGATCTCCATCGCCAAAGCAACGTCATGATACCCATCGTCACCGGCTCGACACCTTGATCTCCATTGTAGCATCGTGGTCCCCTCGCCAACTATTGCTTCTACGACTATCGCTACCGCTTAGTGATAAAGTAAAGCAATTACATGGCGTTTGTATTTCATACAATAAGGCGACGACCATATGGCTCTTGCTAGTTGCCGATAACTTTTACAAAACATGATCATCTCAGACAACAACGTATATCACATCATGTCTTGACCATATCACATCACAAGTTAGACGTCCTCTACTTTGTTGTTGCAAGTTTTACGTGGCTGCTACGGGCTTCTAGCATGAACCGTACTTACCTATGGCACAAAAACCACAACGATGATTTATCAAGTTTGTTGTTTTAACCTTCACAAGACCGGCCACAGTCAATTTCGATTCAACTAAAGTTGGAGAAATAGACACCCGCCAGCCACATTTATGCAAAACTAGTTGCATGTCTGTCGTTGGAACTGGTCTCATGAACGCGGTCATGTAAGGTTGGTCCAGGCCATTTCATCCAACAATACCGCCGAATCAAAATAACACATTGGTGGTAAGCAGTCTGACGATCACCGCCCATAAATCTTTGTGTTCTACTCATGCATATCATTTACGCATAAACCTGGCTCGGATGCCACTATTGGGAAACTTAGCATGCAATTTCAAAAAAATTCCTACGCTCACGCAACATCTATCTAGCGGATGCATAGCAGCGAGAGGGGGAGAGTGTGCCCACGTACCCACGTAGACCAAAAGCGGAAGCATTAGCTTAACGCGATTGATGTAGTCGAATGTCTTCTCGATTCAATCAATCAAGCACCGAGCATACGGCACCTCCGAATTCTGCACACGTTCAGCTCAATGACGTCCCTCGAACTCTTGATCTAGCAGAGGTTCAAAGGAGTAGATGAGTTCCGTCAGCACAACAGCATGATGACGGTAATGGTGATGTGATCCGTGCAGGGCTTCGCTTAAGCACTACGACAATATGACCGGAGGAGTAAATGATGGAGGGGGGCACCACACACGGCTAAGAACAATTGATGTGTCTTCAGGTGCCCCCCGCCCTGTATATAAAGGAGGAGAGGGGAGGAGGGCCTGCTTAGGGCGCTCCCAAGTTGGGGGGAGTCCTACTAGGACTCCTAGTACTAGTAGGCCTCCTCTTCATTCTAACGGAGGGGGGAAGGGGAAAGAGAGGGAGAGGAAGAAGGAAAGGGGGGCCACGCCCCCTCCCCTACTCCAATTCGGACGCCCCATAGGGGGGGAACCTCCTTGTGGCTTGGCTTGCCTCTCCCCTATGGCCCATGAGGCCCATTACTTCCCCCAGGGGGGTCCAGTAACCCCTCGGTATTCCGATAAATTCCCGAAACACTCCGGAACCATTCCGGTGTCCGAATACCACTGAGGAAATCCTGGATTAAGGGATCCTTGGACAGCCGGACTATATACTTGGGCCAGACTGTTGGGTTGTGAAGATACAAGACAGAAGACTTCTTCCCGTGTCCGGATGGGACTCTCCTTTGCATGGATGGCAAGCTTGGCGATTTGGATGTGTATATTCCTTTCTCTGAAACCGACTTTGTACAACCCTAGCCCCTTCCAGTGTCTATATAAACCGGAGGGGTTAGTACATAGGGCACAATCATATTCATAGGCTAGACTTTTAGGGTTTTAGCCATTACGATCTCGAGGTAGATCAACTCTTGTAATACTCATATTCATCAAGATCAATAAAGCACGAAGTAGGGTATTACCTCAATAGAGAGGGCCCGAACCTGGGTAAACATCATGTCCCCCGCCTCTTATTACCATTAGCCTTAGACGCATAGTTTGGGACCCCCTACCCGAGATCTGCCGGTTTTGACACCGACATTGGTTCTTTCATTGAGAGTTCCGTTGTGTCGTCACCAAAAGGTTTGATGGCTCCATCAATCATCTACAACGACGTAGTCCAGGGGGAGATTTTCCTCCCCGGACAAATCTTCGTATTCAGTGGCTTCGCACTGCGGGCCAACATGCTTGGCCATCTGGAGCAGATCGACAGCTACGCCCCTGGCCATCGAGTCAGATTTGGAAGCATGAATTACGTAGCCGATATCCGCGGAGACTTGATCTTTGACAGATTCGAATCCATGACGGCTGCTCCCTGTCACCACGATGAACATGACCTAAATCTGTCACCGGACCGCGCTCGAGAGATAGCACCAATAACCGCTCTGGCCCTAGATCCAGAGCAGATCGCGCCATCCGAGGATGGGATGATCAACCCTGCCACAGAAGCCACAGACTCAGCGGCTTTAGAGCCGCACACAGAGCCAGCCTTGAGCGGGGCCTGTGTCTTCGGAACCTCGGATCCGTCTTCGGCCATAAGTTCCGAACCGCGTACATCCGCGCCCATCAAACCTGATCGGGTGCCAATTATCGAGTTCAGCTCCGCGGACATCTTTTGGCACTCACCTTTAGGCGACGTGCTAAACTCGTTAAAAGCCCTCCCCTTGTCAGAGGACTCACAGCCGAATTATATCCGGTTTGAATGGGAAGCTGATGACGGAGAATTTCGTTTCCCACCCACCACCCACCTCATCGCCACTGTCGAAGACTTAACCGACATGCTCGTTTACGGCTCCGAAGACATCGACAGTATGGACGATGATGCTGGAGAGGAGCAGGCACAAAACCACCACCCATAGGGCGGTGGATGGCTACATCCTCATACGATATATACATGGTGGACACACTTAAAGAGAAGGAGGCCGACAACGATAATGATATTCCTGTCGACGAACCTCCCAAGCGTTGGCGTCAGAAGCGCCAATCTCGATCTGGCAAAGGAAAAAATAGCAACATTGTCACGGACGACGGTGATAATCCGGACCAAGCCGAGGACCCCGCAGACCTAGCATTGGAGCAGGACGTGCGAGAGGACGGCAAACACAATCTAGGGATGTTGTCTGACCATAGCGATGCCGAAGATAGCAATTATCAACCTGTCTCTGAAGAGGAGATCAGTCTGGGCAACGACGAATTCGTCGTTCTAGAGGAACCACTAGAACAAGAACGCCTCCATCAAAGGCTTATTGCCACTACAAGGATCCTGAAGAAGCAGAAGCAGCGGCTTAAAGCCGCACAAGATACCCTCAATGACAGATGGAATGAAGTGCTAGACGCTGAGGAAAAATACAGCTGCAATCGCCAAACAAGGGGCTATCCTAAGCGTAAGCTCCTGCCCGAATTCGACGACGAGGCTATTGCGCCTATACCGCCGAAAAACAATACAACCGACATGCCGGACCGACCACCTCGTGGTCGAGACAGAGCGGCTAGCAATGCCACGCACAAGCCTGCACCCCCTCCCCGTAAAGGAAGGGATGTTGCGGCTTAGGACCAGAAACACGATCTACATGAGGACCTGGAAAAAAAGGCCGGCAAAGCCAGATCCATCTACGGATCCAGCGACCGTGCCCCCACATGGGATCGTGGCTATCAAGCCAAATATGCCGATCATATACCAGTTCGGAGTCAATACCGAACATCACAACCGTCGAACTCACGCCACGACACAGTTAAATACAGAGGTGATGCGCACCCCCTATGCTTCACCGATGAGGTGCTGCATCATGAATTTCTAGAAGGGTTTAAACCTGTGAACATCGAGGCATATGATGGAACAACGGATCCTCCGGTCTGGATAGAAGACTTTATTCTCCATATCCACATGGCCCGAGGAGATGATCTCCACGCCATCAAATACTTACCCCTCAAGCTGAATGGACCAGCTCGGCACTGGCTGAAAAGCCTCCTAGAAAATGCAATTGGAAGTTGGGAAGAACTTGAGGATGCTTTTCGGGCCAATTTTCAAGGGACTTATGTCTGGCCCCAGGACGCTGACGAGCTAAGTCACGTAATCCAACAACCCGACGAATTAGCCCATAAGCTTTGGAACCGGTTTCTCACTAAGAAGAACCAAATCGTTGATTGCCCTGACGCCGAGGCCTTAGCAGCCTTCAAGCACAACATCCGAGACGAATGACTAGCTAGACACCTCGGCCAGGAAAAACCAAGGACGATGACAACCCTAACTACACTCATGACCCGATTTTGCGTGGGCGAGGACAGCTGGTTAGCCCGTAGCAGCACCAGCGAACCTGGCATATCCGAAGTCAGGGATGGCAATGGAAGCCACGACGTAAAAAAACAAACGTAGAAACAATGAGGGAAGCCCAGATGATACGACAGTAAGTGCCGGATTCAGTGACTCCAGACCCAGTCAGCGGAAGAAACCCTTTAAAGGAAACAAAGATGGCCCATCCAGCCTAGACAAAATACTAGACAGGAACTGCCAGATCCATGGCATCCCTGCCAAACCCGCGAACCATACCAACCGCAGTTGTTGGGTATTCAAGCAGGCCGGCAAGCTCACCGCCGAACACAAGGGGAGGGGACCTCAGAGTGAAGACAAGGATGAATCTCGCCAGCCAAACACAGGAGGAGGGAAGAAATTTCCACCGGAGATCAAAACAGTGAACATGATCTACGTCACTCATATCCCAAAGAGGGAGTGCAAACGCGCACTCCGAGACGTCTATGCCTTTGAGCATGTTACTCCCAAATTCAATCCATGGGTGGCCTGTCCGATCACCTTTGATCACAGGGACCACTCGACTAGTATCCGTCATGGGGGTTCGGCTGCCCTAGTGCTCGACCCAATAATTGATGGATACCATCTCACTCGAGTCCTCATGGACGGCGGTAGCAGCCTAAATCTGATATAACAGGACACTGTCCGCAAGATGGGGGTAGACCCGTCAAGAATCAAGCCAAGCAGCGCGACCTTTAAAGGAGTTATACCGGGCGTAGAAGCCCGCTGCACGGCCTCTTTAACATTGGAACTCGTATTCGGCTCTCCTGATAACTTTCGAAGCGAAGAGCTAATCTTCGACATAGCTCCATTCCGAAGTGGCTATCATGCACTACTCAAAAGAACGGCCTTCGCCTACTTTAACGCAGTCCCGCATTATGCTTATTTAAAGCTCAAAATGGCCGGACCACGGGGCGTCATTACAGACAGTGGAAATATGGAGCGCTCTCTCCGTACGGAGAAGGACACTGCGGCCCTAGCAGCCGAAGTCCAAAACGGCCTATTTAAGTCAAACAGATCAGCGATTGTTAAGGCCGCACACATAGCTAAACGTGTCTAGAGTACGCCTCAGTGTGGCAGCTCAGATAAACCCGAGCTTGATTAGCACGCCCCCATCGACTGCCTCATAAGGCGACAGCGTACATACCTCGTATACACAATTACATCCTTAAAATCCCTTGGGCAGCGCTGGGGGCACACTGTCCACAAACAGTCCATAGTTCGGCTCGACCCTATTCGGACTCTACGGTTATCTTTCAAGTGTTTTTCTTTTTTTACAGATGGCCATCACACCACCCCCTTCAAGGACACATCACAAAGGAGAAAACAGCACAGACGTGCAGTAGGGTCCTGCACTAAGGTTTCTTTTTAGATTAACACCCTGTGTAAACCTTTTTTTATCTCTTTTTGTTTTATACTTTCCCGGCATGTACGATGTCCTAGGAAGTTATAGGCACTATCTATAAGTACACGGCTCGCCATACTCTAAAGGGATACTATAAAAGCAGCTTGATCAATATCATGTTTCGAGTTTTATTCTCTCACCACCTGCGTTCTCCCCCCATGTCAGATTGTCGCACGTGCCTTGACAACAGGGTCCATTACCAGGGGATGTATTCGGCCCGGTATACTATGAAAAGTCCAAACACCTATAGGGAGTGTTCGGGGTCGCGAGTTTGGCCTTATATGCATCAGCTCCGAATCATGTCTTTGGTCAATAGTTGGGTTGCCCGGCTCCTGTGCTTGCTACCTTACATTCCGCTCTATCGGCTAAGGTAGTAAAGGGAGAACTACTGCGAATGTGTCCTGGTTCGTCCGGATGAGCACCTCAGTAGAGAAAGCCAAAAACTGACTTTCATGATATGGCGAGAGCTGGTCAACCACTCGATGACTCATTGGAATCTTCGCGATTCCTTCCGTAATACAGGAAGGACCGTTCTTCTGGTCACGTATGTAAAACGCACCGTATTCGGATAACCGCGTACATACCAGGGGCTATATCGTAGACCCACCGTCAAACTCCTATGGCTGAGTGAAAGTGTTAAAGCCTCATAGTCCGATTGCCCGGTTTGCCGCATTGACACCTCCTTAATGGACCAAGACGTTGGGTCAAGAGTGATCAAGTGCTTTTCCGAACACCCCCACGTTATACGTGAGGGGGCAGAAGCCGACGACTAGCAAACTTTCAGATTATATACAAACAGCCGCACAGGAGGCACTAAATTTTTTTTAGGCAGAAGTATAAAAAATAGCCTTAAATTTATCATAACATCATTTTTACAATTTCAATACACTTCACTCAAACATAATATCTTTCGTGCACTGACCCTCTATCAAATAGGCACCCTCTAGGACATCTTCAAAGTAATGTTCTAGCATGTCAGGGTCCTTGCCTTCGGGTGGACTATGCGCTTCAATATCGGTGGCCTTCATCTTCGCCCAATGCGTCTTGACACGGGCAAGGGCCATCCGTGCACCTTCTATACACGTGGACTGCTTAACAGCGTCGATACGCGGCACTGCATCAATAAGTCGCTGCACCAAACCGAAATAACTATTCGGAATTGGCTCAGTCGGCCACAGTCGGACTATGACATCCTTCATGGCGGATCTGGATAGCTTGTGGAGCTCGGCCCACAGGGCCATCTGTTCGTTCAGCAACAGTGGATGCTTTGGCATGCTAAATTGCGACCACAAAAGATTTTTCATTGCATGTCCTTCTTGCGCTTGGAAAAACTGTGTTGCATCGGAGACACTCTTCGACAAGTCCAATAATGCGTCTGGAGAACTCCACATCTGATTAAGCGGGGCATACTTGGGATCGCCAAATTTAGTTTGCAATAAGAAGGGCTTACCAGCCGCGATCTCCCCAACTTGTTGGATCTCCTCCTGAGCCGCTCTAAACTCGGACCGTGCTTCCCGCGCATCTTGTAAGGCCTTGTCAAGATCAGCCACTTTGGTCTTGTTATCTCTCTCGAGGAAGTCACAACGGCTAGCGGCATCATTTAGCTCAAGCGCCACAGTAGGTATTTTCTCCTCGCACTGGCACCGAGCAGCCTGCTCGGCCTTTAATTCAGTAGTTGCCTTTTCGACAGACGCATTACTCATCCTGGCCTGTTCTTTGGCCCGGGCAAGCTCAACTCGAAGGGTCTCAACTGCGGCGGCACTGTCTGCAGTAATGCATATCTCAGTGTTCAATTTTCAGTGTTATGCTCCTATTATAGTACTTGCATATACTGAGTGCCCCAAAAACATACCTTGGGCTTCGTCAAGCCGCCTGTTAATAAGCGTGATGTCATCATCTGCCACATCAACTTTCTGCTTCAGATGTGTAATCTCTGAAGTTTGGGAAGTCACCACGGATGTAACAGCCTGTGTTTCAATTAGTTAGATCATTTCCTGGGCATATATTTCTTGATCCTCTGATTGCCTCCCTTCGAACGCCAACCAGAGCCTCAGGGGCTACTATCTATACACAGGTGCATTTTGCGATTATCGCACAATTAAATACCCAACATTACGTACCTCGAAGCCTCTTAGCAGGCTCGTAAAGGCTTCATTCAATCCTCTTTTCACGGACCGAACCCTCACAACCACCGTACCCATCAAGGTTCGATGTTCCTTTGAGACGGACGCATGTCGCAATGCGTCCATCAATGTATCTGGCGCCTCCGGATCCGGCGCAGATTGCGTCATCCCACAAAACTTGGATAGTCCAGAACCTTTGTTGTTGGTCCCCATAGGGACCGCACACCCTGGATCCTGGGCGGCCGAAGTGTCACCTTCAGGCCCGGCCTTCCCTGTCCCTCGCACCACTCGTTGATCGGGAGAGATCCTTCGGGACGACACCTCGGTGTCGTCTGCCTTATCGGGTAGGGAGATCTATGGAGGCGTTTCGCTCTCCATCATCTCCGGAAGAAGATCCCCCGAAGAGAAGGACTATTGAGGAAAGCTGCATGTCGGACTGCAAACATATATTTTAAATGTTACCCTTACAGCCAGGAAAAAACAAGATACGTTTAAAACACCCTTGTTCACTTATGATTCAGCTAAGGGCCTATCTTTATGGAGAGACTGCGTGTCAATGTCGCCTCCTGACTGGAACCCCCTGGCCGGGATATCTTCCCCCGCTTAGAAGCTTCTTTCTTCAAGTCTTCGGAGGCGGTCCTCTTCTTCCCATGAGGAGAAGGGATGTCAATTTGCCCTTCCTTTCCACCTTCAGAGGTGGGAGTTCCAATCTCCCCGGACAAAGGGCCTGGCGTGCCTCTAGAATGAAGGCCGCCTTGGGCCTCCTCACTCTCCTCTTCGTCTTCCCTCGCCAACACCTGGTAGGGCGCCGGAGCCAGCATCCTTGTTAACACCGGATCAGCAGAGTCTTCGGGAAGAGGGGCCGAACACCTAATACTCTCCGCCTTCTTTATCCAGCCCTGGCCGAGTATGATTTTCTCAATATATCGTTATGAGGAATTTGACTAAACGGTGTTCGGAAGTCAAGTACTTACCGAGGTATCCGGATGGTGGCAGTCAAGACCGATGTCCTCTATAGTACCCGGCCATTGTTTTCGCGTCCCAAAGAATGATTTCCACATTCCTCTGAGCATCACGCCAGATAGGTGCTGAAGGGTTCATCGTCCTTCCGGATTAAACTCCCACATGCGGAGAGGCCGTCGCTGGCACGGTAGGACTCGCCGGACTAGCATTACTTGGATTACGTTGATGAGACCGGTGTCCTTCTCAATAAGGCTCTGAATGCGGCTTGTTAACGTCTACACTTCATTGATGGATCCCCAATCAAGCCCCTTATTAATCCATGATGCGAGCTGTAACGGAGGGTCAGATCGAAACGCAGGAGTAGCTGCCCACCATGTACCACGGGGTTCGGTGATGTAGAACCACTCCCGCTGCCATAGGTCGGAAGTTTCCGTGAAGGAGCCCTTTGGCCAAGTAGTATTGGCAAGCTTGCTCACCGCGGCACCACCGCACTCCGCTTGTTTCCCATTGATTACCTTTGGCTTCACAATAAAGGTCTTGAGCCACAAGCCGAAGTGTGGGGGAATACGGAGGAAGGCTTTGCACACAATAATGAACAACGAGATATGAAGGAAAGAATCCGGGGCTAGATCATGAAAATCTAACCCGTAATAGAACATGAGCCCTCGGACGAAGGGATGAAGAGCGAATCCTAGCCCTCGGAGGAATTGGGACATGAATACAACCCTCTCATTAGATCTAGGAGTGGGAATAGCCTGCCCTTGAGCACGGAGCCTGTGGAGGATTTCCGCAGTCATGTATCATGCCTCCCGGAGCTTCGTGATATCCTCCTCTGTGACAAAGGAGGCCACCCACCGGCCTTGAAGGTTGGGACCGGACATGATTAGGAAGCGCGAAGCGACTGGATTGAACTTTGGGTGCTGGAACTTGAGGTGGGAGGGGTTGAAAGGACTTGGCGTAGAGGAAGAAGGACGAGTCTCCGCTCCTTTATAAGGGCAATGAGTATCAAACGTCCCTCCTAGGCCTTAAAACATGCCTATTCCCAAGGAATCATGCCAACGGAATAGTTGGGTTACCAACACCCGTATTGATAAGAATCCCGTAATAAGAGGACACGATCTCTGCTTTGACAAGACATGCCAATAAAACCGCACCTCTTAATATGAAGCAGCAGGCTAAAAAAACGGTTCGAATAATGACCGGGCGGTGACGTTATGTCATGCTACGAAAAGTTGTCAGCGGATTGGACTCGTGGAATATTATACTCTCTACGGTTGTGTGTGGAACTTGTTTTGTAGAGCCGGACACGATTCTTGTGTTTGAAGACTATTTTGGAGTATTCAGAGAAGGAACCCGCCTTGTAATGCCGAAGACAATCTGCACGCCGGACACCTCATCATTGAAGCCTGGTTCGGGGGCTACTGAGGGAGTCCTGGATTAAGGGGTCGTCGGACAGCCGGACTATATAGTTGGGCCGGATTGTTGGCTGTGAAGATACAAGACAGAAGACTTCTTCCCGTTTCCGGATGGGACTCCCCTTTGTGTGGATGGCAAGCTTGGCGATTTGGATGTGTAGATTCCTTTCTCTGAAAGTGACTTTGTAAAACCCTAGCCCCTTCCGGTGTCTATATAAACCGGAGGGTTTAGTACATAGGGCACAATCATAATCATAGGCTAGACTTCTAGGGTTTTAGCCATTATGATCTCGAGGTAGATCAACTCTTGTAATACTCGTATTCATCAAGATCAATCAAGCAGAAGTAGGGCATTACCTCAATAGAGAGGGCCCGAACCTGGGTAAACATCGTGTCCCCCGCCTCCTATTACCATTAGCCTTAGACGCATAGTTCGGGACCCCCTACCCAAGATTCGCCGGTTTTGACACCGACAACCACCTTCCAATATATCAATCTTTACCTCTCGACCATTTCGAGACTCCTTGTCATGTCCGTGATCTCATCCGGGACTTCGAACAACCTTCGATCACCATAACACATAACTCATATAATACATATCGTTATCGAACGTTGAGCGTGCGGACCCTATGGGTTCGAGAACTATGTAGACATGACCGAGACACCTCTCCGGTCAATAACCAATAGCGGAACCTGAATGCTCATATTGATTCCCACATATTCTACGAAGATCTTTATCGATCGAACCGCAATGTCAACATATGTTATTCCTTTTGTCATCGGTATGTTACTTGCTCGAGATTCGATCATCGGTATCTTCATACCAAGTTCAATCTCGTTACCGGCAAGTCTCTTTACTCGTTCCATAATGCATCATCCCGCAACTAACTCATTAGACACATTGCTTACAAGGCATCATATGATGTGTATTACCGAGAGGGCCCAGAGAAATCTCTCCGATACTTGGAGTGACAAATCCTAATCTCGATCTATGCCAACCCAACAAACACCTTCGGAGATACTTGTAGAGCATCTTTGTAATTACCCAATTATGTTGTGATGTTGATAGCACACAAGGTATTCCTCCGGTGTCCGGGAGTTGCATAATCTCATAGTCGGAGGAATATATATTTCACATGAAGAAAGCAGTAGCAGAAAAACTGAACAATCATTATGCTAAGGTAACAGATGGGTCTTGCCCATCACATCATTCCATTAATGATGTGATCCCATTCATCAAATGATAATTCATGTCTATGGCTAGGAAACTTAACCATCTTTGATCAACGAGCTAGTCTAGTAGAGGCATACTAGGGACACGGTATTTTGCCTATGTATGCACACATGTATCAAGTTTCCGTTAATATAACTCTATAATGAATAATAAACATTTATCATGAATAAGAAAATATAAAATAACAACTTTATTGTTGCCTCTAGGGCATATTTCCTTCCATCGGTATGACCCAATAAGTGGACTGTAGTTTTTGAGATTTTTTGCGAATTAATGTTTAAGTTTTGTCTTTGTCGTATATGTCTTTAATTTTGGTGCTGCTAATTGAACATGAGAACGTGTACGTCACAGTGGTTTGCACAGCAGGCCAATTCCGAAGTCGCGTGTTCGAGTTATAGTGCTAGCTCTATTTTCTTTTTTGTGATTTTTCATCTCGGGGACCTGCCGCCGCGTGCCACTGCAAATATTTTCTTTTTTGTGATTTTTCATCTTGGGGACCTGCCGCCACGTGCTACTATAAATGGATTGGCCCATGCTAGCCGCTCCTGTGCGAAGCGCCGGCACTTTGCCGCAGCAAGCGGCCCTATAGGGCGTGTTTGGTTCCAATTTGGATCAGTAGTCGCATTGCATAGCCTTCTTAACCCAGCCTGGTTGAGGAAAAACAGGCCCTAATATGCCATAAGCAAGTTGTTTGGTTGCCTGCATCCCTAGTCCCTACATTAGGTAATACCCAAGTGCACTTTGTTTGGTTGGCTCCATTGGCCCTAGCGGCACATGAACACGGCGTTCGGTTGCATATGGCGTACATGTTGTGCTTACCTTGTACCCTAGTTGGTGAGCTTACCCACAACGATCACAGCAAGCACACCAACGCCACAACACAACAATGGTGACGAACTGGGCGAAGATGATGAAGTTCTTCAACTTCAGGCCGAACTGACGATCCACCTTAGCAACTTCCACTTTGACAGCTCCAACCTTGGCACTGCCGACACTGCTGCCTTCGTGCTTTCTCACCCAGGCGGAGTAAGCTTGTTCTGCTGCCTGCCTAGTCTTGAACCCTCCATAGTTGCAGTTGCTATACGATGCCACTTGTGCATTGGCTTCTTCCCATGAACTATAAACCCCTGGAACCTCACCGATGAACACGGCATACCACTTGCCCTAGCAATGCACAAGAGGAAGAGTTGAAGCAGCAAATCAATGGAGCACAAGTAGCAAGCAAAGTAGCACAGGAAAAACAATGGAGCAGAAAAGAAGTAAAAGCATGCATGATCATATGGCATAGCAAGTTCAACCTAGCACTACCTTGGTGTTAACCTACCACCACATTCAAAAGAGGGTGTCATCCTACCACCGCAAGTTCACCATCAGCATGAGGGGTTAGTATATACCAACTCACCAAAATATACAGACCATCAAATAGTTTTTGAGCCCTAGCTACACAAAATGTACGTCGTCATCGTCATCGTCGTCGCCACCGCCATCACCGTCGGGGATCATGCACGCTCACAGGCAGCACTACTCTAGTAGTAGTGCTTGCCCAGCCAGCTCCTGAGCCACAGCACCCTGTGAGCGTTGGCCATGGCAACAAACCCAACACCCTAGGCCTTGTTGTCAAGCAGGTGGCTGAGAGCTGCCATGAGAGCCTCGTTGCTGAATCCACCCTGGGTCATGACAGCGCCATACAGGTCAGGGTGGACGTCGAGGGGCTTGCACTCCCTGATGGTTGTTGCCACCTCCTTCACCACCTCAGTCATGCTGCAAAAGACATTGATCTCCTCCTCCATCAGGCCTCCTCTCTTCCTCTTCCTATCATGGTTGGGGTCAAATGGCTTGTCGAAGGGCTTCACAGCGGGCTTGTTAGGGCCATCAAGGACCTCGACGCCCGGTGTCCCAGGGAAGTCTGGCATCTGGCATGGGAGAACCAAGAGGCAATGGTGGACAATATGAAAAGGAAGAGGGTTGTGAGCTAACCGCGACATGGCCGGTGTAGTGCTCTGCCTCCAGAACTATGGAGCAAGTGTTCTCGTCCCATGAGGCGCCGCTAAGGTCTCTCAGCTTGGACACTTGGATCCATCGAGTTCTCCACTTCCTCTGGTGGTTGTACACCTGGGTGGCAGACACCTCTTGCCCATAGAACTCGAACACCTGCTTCGCAACGGTGTTCAAGTACACCTCCTTGAAGCCCTTGTCAGTCCTAACTCCACTAGAGATGAGCTCACACATCTTGTTCAGCACGAACGTGGACATGAACGGCTGCCACTTCATGTTGTTCGACCTACCATCCTTCTTTGCCTTTGTTGCTGCTAGCTTGATTGCAGCGGCAGCAGCAGGAGTTGGCTCAACGAGCACTACTGGTACATAGAGCGAATCAGACTCGAACACCTCTGAATCAGGTGCCATCTCGGAGATAGGCTGTGAGTCCTCGACAAACGATGGAGCAAACTGGCTGTCAGACACGACAATGGCCTGACTAAGATCTTGCGTCTGTGTGGTCATGTCCTACAACCGTAGCACGCATTGACAGTGAGCATAACACAATACATACCGGACAATCCATGAAAGCATGAGCATACATGTACATGATTCATCACTATGATAGCAAGCACATGCTTCGTCACTATCATACTAAGCATACCAGACAATCTATGAGCAAAAACATACATCTACAACAAACAACATGCTACAAATGGACCACCAATAGCTACAAATCACAGATCTAAGCATGATTCAACACAAGCACAAGGCTCAACTTCAAACTGTACTACTAATCTAGCCTACCACATGCTTGAACATCTAGCCATATCACAAATTCCAACCGCAGCATAGCAACCAACCATATGAGCTCACAGATCAGACCACTAATAAATCATGCATCTAGATCAAACCCTAGCTGCAGTTCAGATCTAGCTAGAAGGAACAGAGAGAAAGGGGGATTGAACTCACAGAGGCCATGGCTGCAACTTGAGGACGAGGGGGGACGGTGGTGGAAGATGAATGCCGACCGGTGAAGGAGCTCCGGCGCCGTGGACCGCCGGCCGATGAAGATGCGCCACTTACCTGCTCGTCGGTGCCGATGCGCGTCGGTGGGAAGGTGCGAACGAAGGAAGAATGGTGGTGGGAGTTGGGGCGGTGATGGAGGGGCTAAATAGGGGGTGGAGCGGCGGGAGATGAGCCAAAATCCTCCTCCCGATTTTTCGGCGATGCGGACGAGCTCGCGCCATCTCCCCTGCTCGCACGAGGGGAGAAGCGCGTCGCCCTCCCCTGCCTCGCCCGAGCCAGGCTCGCGAGCTACTGCCGAATCTTGCGTTTTCCCTGGGCCTGGCCTGCATGTGCTTTAAGTTTCGTGCGATGCGGGCCGCACAGTGAAATCAGGCAACCAAACGGGCCGCTTTCTTCCCGCTCGGGCCAGGCCGGGCCTAATGCGGTCAACCAAACACCTCCATAGGAGCTCCCTTGGATCCCCGCCCCGAGGTTGTCTCCTCTGCTGTCCGCTTCCCGCCGCCTTTGCGAAGTGCAGCCTACACGCCACGGTGGATGCCACTTCTCCCACGGCTGCGGACTGGACATCGGCGCGTCGGGCGTGGGAGAAGTGGATCGGGAAGCACGTCGGATCTTCCGGTCTGCCCTCCCTTTCTTTCCCTCCCACTTGGCTACTGCACGTCGAATCTTCCTTCCTGTCAGGACTGTAGCTGTCAAGGAACTGCCGGCTGAGCTACAGTACCGCTTCAGTTAGACTAGCATTGGTGGACCGTTGATCTGAAGATCTCCAGATGGACGGCTGAGAGGCGCGCGCCCTTTTTACTTTTGAACTGTCGTACAAGTCACTGTAACCCGTAAAACCTGTCGCTGTCTACTTTTCTTAGCTGAACCTCTTTTTAATCCCCCTCCGGCTTGTGGAGAGGGGCATCCTGGATTGTACTGGGCTTGGCCCTTGGAGCCGCCATGTTCCGGCTGGCTAACCCTAGTTCCTGTCTCTCCAATCCAGCTTGAATCAATCCCCAAATTCCACCATAATTCTGAGTGTTCCTTGAGTTCTTTGAATTTTCGGTGACAGTACTAGTTCGGTCCTGTCAATTGGTACACAGAGCGTAGGTTTATCCTTGGCGGCGAAACTGAGCTCCAGATCCGATCTGAGCTCCGTTTGGGCGGCGGCGTATGGGAGGCAAACGGCGGCGGTAGACCGATCGGTAGCAGGAACGGCGGGCAGTGGTTTCTGAAGAACTCTTCTTCAGTGCAAAATCCCACCCAACCCTCCCTTCTAGTGCTACTTGTTCTCCGGCGGCGGGCGGCGCAATTGGGACAGTGAGGTTGGTTGCCGGCTTGCTGGTGTAAAATCCCTCCCTCCACATCCCGAATTCTCTCTGCGGACGGCGTGTAGGTGATGGTCACAACGGATCTGGGTGAGATGGCAGGTGAAACCCAAGATACAGAGCTGTTGGAGCTAGAATCTCTGCAATTGGACATCAAATCCCTCAGGCAAGAACGGGAAGAAGACAGAAAAGAGTTCTATCAGTTCACAGAAACTGTCAACAAAAACTTTGCTAGCATCCAGAGGAATTTCCAGAAGATACAACAATCCTTGCAAAAACTCTCTTCTGGGCCATCAACAGAAGACGGTGATGCAGAACCAGATGTCCCAGATCTGCCATCAGGCCAAGGCAGCACGACCATTCCCCCTGGCCGACCCAAGCAATTGCCTAATAACCATCTAGGCGTGGATAAACAAGACCCTACAACTGCGGGATCAGCTATCTTGGTGGATAAAAATACAGGTAGAGAACTTAACATGGATGGCACACCAAAAGGTCCTTACAGACATCCAAATCATGCAGCAAACAAACAGGAATTCCACACTCCTCAACAGTACCCTGGTCAAGGGGCCAGACAAATCCTGACTGTAGAAGAGATACCGGAAGAAGAGATGAGGAAGAATAAACACAGATCACACACACCTGATGCCAGAAGGAGTCTCCTTTGTGTTAGACCTGCGAAACTAAACATTGCTGAATTTGAAGGAATCGACGCAGACTCTTGGATACAGAATATTGAGCAATATTTTTCTGCTGCCAGAACCCCTCTTGAGCAAAGAACAGAAATAGCAGTATCTCACTTGAAAGGTGAAGCAATCCAATGGTGGAGAGCTACTGGCTTCATTGTGTCCCACACTCCTTGGCATAAATTCTGTTCTGCAATCACCCAAAAAGATTTGTTGTGACATCCATCTGTGAAAATGTGAAATCTTTTCACAAACTCACTCAAACATCTTCAGTAGCTCAGTACATATCTGATTTTGAGCACAACATGAATCTGATGCGAAGGGATAATCCAGCAGTACCTGATAATTACTATATGCACAGCTTCATCTCAGGGTTGAATCCTTACATACAAAGCCATCTTGAGTGCTTGGAGCCAGTTGATATGCAAAAGGCCATGTGGTTAGCAAGAAGAATTGAACAGTCTTGTCCACCTCCTGCTCCTCCAAGACAAAATGCTCCCAACTATAAGAAAACCACAGTCTGGGAACAACCCAAAACAACACTGCCCAGCAATACTTCCGCTTCTGCTGTTATTCAACAAGCCAGAGAAAAAGGTATTTGCTACAAATGCAGAGAACCTTGGTTCCCTGGCCATAAACAGGTGTGCAAGATGTCTCAAAAAGCACAAATTCAAGCCTTGCAAGAACAGTCAGGAAACCCAGAGATAATCTACATAGTAGATGCAGAAGAGGAATTGTCCGATGCTGAAGAGGAACCACGTGACAAACAAGAGCTTAAGATCTCCATGCATGCAGCTACTGGTATTCCTGAAGCTAAAAACAAGCACACTTTTACCCTCCAAGTGAGAATTGGGAAAACTGTAGTCCTAGCTCTGGTAGATAGTGGCAGCACCACCTCTTTTATATCTCCACCAGCTGCTCTGCAATCTGGGTACACCATCACACTAGTAAAGCAAGTCTCAGTAATGGTAGCTAATGGAGGAAAGCTACTTAGTGATTTCTCCTGTTTCCAAGTCCCATACAAAATTCAAGGGGTGGAACTCCTTTCTGATTTCAGAGTCCTACAGCTCACTGGCTATGATATAATCCTAGGAGCAGACTGGATGTATAAACATAGCCCTGTCACTTTTGACCTTCCAAAAATGAGGCTAGCAATCAGAAACGCCACTCGGGAAGAAATCATATTTGTTGATGAAAGCTTACCTACCAGTCCTTGCACTCCCATACTGCAAGATATGGAAAACATATTGGATAACATGCTCACTGGTGCTCTCATGTGGATGCAGCCTGTTCAACTGGACATTGTCAATGACACTGTTCACAAGCCCGAAATTACTGAAATGCTGGACAAATTCCAGGATGTCTTCTCTGAACCAACTTGCCTGCCACCCAAAAGGGACTGTGATCATGCAATTAATCTGCAACCTGATGCTCCTGTGATCAACCAAAGAGCATACAGACTTCCTCATCACCAGAAGAATGCATTGGAGGAAATAATCAAAGACCTTCTTCAAAAAGGAATTATCAGATTAAGTCACAGCCCCTACTCATCCCCTGCCATATTGGTCAAGAAAAAAGATCTCACTTGGCGATTATGCATTGACTACAGGAAGTTAAATGCATATACGATCAAAAACAAATATCCTATTCCTATGATTGAAGACCTATTGGATGAACTGAATGGAGCAACCATTTTTACCAAAATAGATCTCAGAAGTGGATACCACCAAATCAGAATGAAGGAAGGAGACATCGAAAAAAACTGCCTTTACCACACACCTAGGGCTGTTTGAATTCCTAGTCATGCCATTTGGAGTAACTAATGGGCCACCAAGCTTCACAGAACTGATGCACACTGTGTTAGGACCTCTATTAAGACACTGTGTGTTAGTTTTCCTCGATGACATCCTCATGTTCATCAAGACATACCAGGAACACTTGGAACATTTAGCCTTGGTCTTGGAAGCCCTGAGGAAACACCAACTGTATGCAAAAATCTCCAAGTGCACCTTTGCACAATCAAAAGTGGAGTACCTTGGCTATGTGATTACTGACAAGGGTGTCACCACAGATCCGGCCAAAGTGGAAGCAATTGTTAGCTGGCCTACTCCCCAAAATGTGACACATTTAAGAAGTTTCTTGGGACTAGCAGGTTACTATAGAAGGTTCATCCAGAACTATGGCTTGATTTGCAAACCACTGTTTGAAGCATTGAAAAAGGAAGGCTTTAAGTGGACTAACTCCCAGGCTGCTGCTTTCCAGCAACTTAAGGACAAGATGACCACAGCACCAGTGCTTGCCCTGCCTGATTTTTCACTCCCCTTTGTCCTTGAAGCTGATGCATCAGGCTATGGCATTGGAGCAGTGCTCATGCAGAAGGGCCAACCCATTGCATTCCTCAGTAAGGCCTTGGGGCCCAAAGCTGCTGGCTGGTCCACTTATGATAAAGAGGCCCTAGCAATCATTGAAGCAATAAAAAAATGGAAACATTACTTTGCTTCTTCTTCACTAGTCATCAAAACTGATCAGCAGAGCTTGAGGCACATCCAGGAGCAGAAAGTAACAGAGGGAGTGCAACATAAACTTCTTATTAAATTGTTGGGCTACAAGTTTACTGTGGAATACAAAAAAGGCAAAGAAAATAGAGTAGCTGACGCTCTCTCTAGAGTTAAGCATGCCATCCTTACTCTAGGAACTAGCACTGCTGTTCCAGCATGGATCACAGAAGTGGTAAACAGCTACAAGGATGATCCAAAGTGCTCTGCTCTCATTTCTGAACTGGCAATTACTCCCACAAGACACCCCCCTTACACTCTCACAAGTGGAATTTTGAGGTACAAGGGGAAAATTGTTGTAGGTCACAACACTGAACTGAGGAAGTCACTTGTCACCTCCTTCCACAGCTCTGAGTTAGGAGGACACTCAGGAGAAAGAGCAACATATCACAGATTGAAAATCTTATTCACTTGGCCAGGAATGAGGAAAGAAGTACAAGCTTTCGTGCAGCAATGCCCTGTGTGCCAACTCAACAAAGCACACCACCTTCCATCACCTGGGTTGCTCCAGCCTTTACCAGTCCCTGATTTTGCTTGGACACACATCAGCATGGACTTTGTGGAGGGTCTCCCTAAATCTGAACATAAGAATTTGATCCTAGTGGTGGTGGAAAGATTTACTAAATATGCTCATTTCATTGCAATGAGACACCCTATAACTGTCCAAACAGTGGCCCAAGCATTCACTGATAATATTTTCAAACTCCATGGCCTCCCAACTGTCATAGTCACTGATAGAGACAGGATATTCACTAGCAATCTATGGAAAAAGTTGTTCACAAAAATGGGAGTGAAACTACACATGAGCACATCATATCATCCACAGAGTGATGGCCAAACTGAGCGAGTGAATCAGTGCTTGGAGAATTACTTGAGGTGTATGGCTTTTGCTCATCCCAGGAAGTGGCACAAGTGGCTTTCCATGGCTGAATGGTGGTACAACACCACATTTCACACTTCTCTCAAGATGACACCATTTCAAGCACTATATGCTAGGCCTCCACCTCTAATTGCTGAACTCATGCTTCCCCCAGTTGAAGGAGAAGATCACCAAGCAGAGTTGGACAGAAATAACATTGCCCAACAAATCAAGGACAACTTACTCAAGGCACAAGAAAGAATGAAATTCTTTGCAGACAAGAAAAGAACTGATAAGAACTTAGAAGTGGGAGATATGGTTTATGTCAAGATACAACCCTACAGGCACACAAGTTTGAGCATCCATAGACACTTAAAACTACACTCCAAGTACTATGGACCATTTAGGGTAATGGAGAAAGTAGGGGCCGTGGCCTACAGATTGTTACTCCCAGATGATTGTCAACTACACCCAACATTCCATGTCAGCCAATTAAAGAAGCACCTAGGCCCTGAAGCAGTACCAAACCCCAAACTTCCACTGTTGGATGCACAAGGTAACATCTTGATACAACCAGAAGCTGTCCTCGAGAGGAAACTGATTCCACGAGTACAAGGAGACATCAGAATTCTTGTGGTACAGTGGCGCATCAAATGGCTCAATCTACCAGTAGAAAATGCCACTTGGGAAGATGCTGCCTTCATCCAGAAAGTTTTTCCAGCGTTCCAGCCTTGAGGGCAAGTCTGTTCTTCATCCGGGGGAATTGTCAGGACTGTAGCTGTCAAGGAACTGCCGGCTGAGCTACAGTACCGCTTCAGTTAGACTAGCATTGGTGGACCGTTGATCTAAAGATCTCCAGATGGACGGCTGAGAGGTGCGCGCCCTTTTTACTTTTGAACTGTCGTACAAGTCACTGTAACCCATAAAACCTATCGCTGTCTACTTTTCTTAGCTGAACCTCTTTTTAATCCCCCTCCGGCTTGTGGAGAGGGGCATCCTGGATTGTACTGGGCTTGGCCCTTGGAGCCGCCGTGTTCCGGCTGGCTAACCCTAGTTCCTGTCTCTCCAATCCAGCTTGAATCAATCCCCAAATTCCACCATAATTCTGAGTGTTCCTTGAGTTCTTTGAATTTTTGGTGACAGTACTAGTTCGGTCCTGTCACCCTCCCACTTGGCTACTGTTTCTGCTCTCTCGTGTGAACCATAATCCCCATCCTCTTGCAGGGATGCCGATCAAGGCGGCGCTGCTGCTCAACTACGATCCGACAGGACCATCTCGCCTCTTCCCCATGGTGTAAGTATCGTCCCAAACACCGGTAGCACGGGGAATTTGTTCTTTACCAATAGGAAGCACAAAGCCGGCGCGGGCAATTTGATGGACAGTTCCTTGGTGGCTGTATAATCTTCAATACTGGCAATTGGACTGCAGAATGGTGTTAATGAATTTTCCCACGCTGTCGTGTATTTTTCTGATGGAAGCTGTTCGGTTGTTTAGTTATTAGAACGTTGCAGATGAATTTGGTAGTAATGTCATTGGTTCATCTGAAACTGGCACCGTTTCTTGGTTGATGCATTTAGCAAAGTTGTTGGTAGGAGCTTGGGCCCTACCTGGCCTGAACCGTAGGTTTTAGGGATGGGAGGCTGGTTGGCGAGGAGATGGGCGCCGGCATCGACGCCGTAGTTGCATGGGAGAAGGCGGCGGCTGAGAGGGAGATGGCGCAGGGGAGGAGGCTAGGGTTAGGTCTCCCGGCTCCCTAAGGAAGCCGGGCTCCCTAAGGAAGCCGAGCAAATATGATTGTTTCTTGCTTAATTCCGAAACGGATCCTTACATGAGTTTATATAATCCTTCTAATAAGATAATTGGGCTAAGCCCCTAATAACGATAAGATAGACTGGGCCACAACTAACTGGGCTAAGCCCCTAATATGCCGAACATAACATTTCTCCCCGCCTGCACAAACAGCTCGTCCTCGAGCTGGAAGGCGGGGAAGCGCTTGCGGAACTCCTCCAGGTGATCAACCGTGGCCAAACACCTCCGCGGCAGCTGGCGCGGGCAGGTCGCCGAGCCCGGCAGCGGCGGCGTCCTCCTCATTGTAGTCCGCAGCCCCCAGGTAGAATAGTCGCGGGCAGACGTGGTCGGGCATGTAGGGCTCGTCGCAGTTGAAGCACAACCCTTGGCGGCGACGCTCGAGTTGCTCGGCCGGGGTGAGCTGGTGGAACGGGCG